>NC_051395.1:51349846-51354846 GCF_015228065.2 Penaeus monodon | reverse complement strand
TTCTGTGTATCCGAGATTTTTTTTATGTGTGTATATATACTGTATATGTCTTTTTTATCTATGCATATTCCCTTACCCAATATTTTACCATACATCTTTTCACTTTTTTTTCTTTTTCTTTGCCCCTCCTCTCCCTCCACCTCCTCCTCCTCCTCCCCTTCCTCCCACCTCCCCTTCCCTCCCCTCCTCCTACTTTCCACCTCTCACCTACCCTCTCCCACCTCCCCCCCACTCCCTCTTTTTCCCACTTCCCCCTCCTCCCTCCCCTTCCCCCTCTCCCCCCTTTCCCCCCCCCTTTTTCCCCCCCCCCCCCCCCCCCCCCCCCCCCCCCCCCCCCCCCCCCCCCCCCCCCCCCCCCCCCCCTTTTTTTTTTTTTTTTTTTTTTTTTTTTTTTTTTCCCCCCCCACTCCCCCCCTCCCCCTCCCCCCCTCCCCCCTCCTCCCTCCCCCCGGGGCCCTCTTCCTCCCCCCAAACCCATCCTTCCTCTTTTCCTAAAAACTCCCCCTTTCATGTCCCCCCCTCTCCCTTCCCCTTCCTTTCTCCCCCCCATCTTTATCCTTTTTTTTTGTTTTGGGGGGGGGGGGGGGGGTTAAAAAATTTTTTTTAATTATTTTAAACAAAACTTTACTCCTTTCTAAACCCAGGGGGAAAAAAAGCCTTTAACGGCCCAAGATTTTTGCAAAATTTTTTCTCCAAACTAAGAAAGGGTTTTTCCATCGGAAAAAAAAAAATTTCCCAACATCGAAACCTTCAGCGCGGGCCGATCTTTTTCCGGGGGTTTCTGTTAATAATAATTTTGGATTTATTAGATTTAAGTAAGATTTTCCCGAGGGGGAGGCGAGAAAAATCAAAAGTTTTCGAAAAGGAAAGGGGGGTTTTAGGGCCCCAGAACCGTAGTTTTTTTCCCCCATTTTTTGCTCCTTCAACCGGGAAAAATTTTAGAAGAATTTTTTGACTTTTTTTGGGTATTTTAAGGGGTATAAAAGGAAAAAAAAAAAAAATAAATATTTTATTATTTTTTTATAAAATAAATTTTTTAAATTATCATAGTTTTTTCTAACCCAAAAAACAAAACAAAAAAAAACACCCAAACCACCCCCACCACCCCCCACACAACAATATAATATTTTTTTATTTTTTTTTATTTAATTTTTTATTATAAAATATTTTATATAAGAATATTTTATTAATTATATATTATAATTAAACACAATTGTTTTTATACTTTATAACACAAAACAAAAAAATAAAAAAGAAAAAAAAAAAAAATTAAAAAAAAATATTAATATATTATATATTTTCTAATAATATATATTATATATAAAAATATATATATATGTTTTTTATATATATTTTTATTAGTATAAAATTATATAAAAATTTTTATATTAAAAAAAAATTTTATATATATATATTATAATTTTTAAATTTTTAAATTATATAATTATATATATATATATATAAATATATATATAATAATATATATAATATTTAATATATATATTATATAATATATAATTATATATAAAATATATATAATATATAATATATATATATATATATAATATATATATATTATTTGGGGTTTTGGGTAAAAATTTTTAAAATATATATTATATATATATTTTAATATTTTATTTTATAATATATAATTTTATTTTTTTTACACAGAACCCAAAAAAAAAAGAAAAAAAAAAAAAAAAAAAAAAAAAAACCACCACAAACCCCCCAAAACACACCCCAAAACCCAAAAAAAAACCAAAAAACAAAAACACCCACACACACACCCCACCCCAAAAACACACCACCCCACCCCACAAACAACACACACACCACACCCCCACACCCACCCAAACCAAACCCCCCCCCCAAAAAAACCAAACCCCACAACACACCACCACACAACCACACACACACAACACACAACACACACAACACACACACACACACAACACACACACCAAACCAAAACCACACACGCACGCACCCCGCACACCACACAAAACACACCCAAACACGATAGTATAAATATATATATATTAATAATATATTATTTTTATAATAATAAAATAAAAAGTATATATATATATATAATATATATATATATATATATTATATTATTTATATTATATTATTTTTTAATTATTATTATTTTATTTTTTATTTTAAAGGGCTGTTTTTTTCCCCTTCCCCTCGCTTTTAAAAAAAATTCTTTGTTGTTTTTCCTTATTGCCGCATGCTTTTTTGCTTTTGGGTTGTTTTTTTTTTTTTCGGAAATTGGATTGCGCTTATAATCTTTTTAGATGTCAGCCCAAAAAAAGCCGGGTATAAAAAAAAATTCGGTTTCCCTTTTTAAAAGTCTCCGGTCTCTCTCTTTCCCTTTTAAATTTTTTGTAAAAGGTGCTGTATTGGACCGGGGAAAAAGAAAGGGAAAAAAGGTGAAAAAAAATTAAAAGTTTATGGAATTACTTAAAAAAAAATGTAAGGGCAAAAGTAGGGAAAGTTAAAGGGGAAAAAAAGGATAAAAATTGACATTAAATGTAAAAAATGACTAAAATGTAAATGACATTCAAAAAAAAAGGGTGAGGAAAGAAAGGGTTTGGGGAAAATATCTAAAAATATTTGTAAGACATCTTTGGGAAAAAATTCAAAGTTCGGGAAAGTACGTGCTTATGTATATTAATGCATTACCACTCGATGAAAGGGGAGCGTTTGTAACTTTGGACTGTAATGGCAAAAAAATTTTTGTTTTGAAGGCCCAATACATGAGGATTTTCAAATTTCCCGTATCCCTCCATGCCCGTATCCCCCAACCCCCGCTCCCCTCTTCCCCCTTCCACACACCCTCTTTTCCCCTCCCCCTTCCCCATCCCCTCTTTTCACTTCCCCCTTCCACACCCTCTCCTTTTCCCTTCCCCCCTTCCCCACCCCCTCCTTTTCCCCACTCGCCCTTCCCCACCCCCTCCTCCCCCCTACCCCATTCTCTCCCCCACTCCCCCTCATCCTCACTCTCCAATCATCCCTTCCCCACTCCCTCTCTAGGTAGATAGAAAAAAAGGGAGGGGAGAAGAGAGAGGAAAAGGGGGAGAGAGAGAAGAGGAAAAAGGGAGTGAGAAAGAAAAGAGGAGGAAAGGGGAAAGGGAAGAGAGAAAAGAGAATGAATTGAATGTGGGTGTGAATGAGAAGGAGAGGTATGTAATTATAAAAGTATGTCTGTAGTTATTGTAGCATAGTCTGATGTAGTATGTATTTATCTATCTTTCCATCATCATCTATCATTGCCCGTCTGTCGTCATACACGTAACACACCCCTACCCTATTTCCTGTGAATTTCGCCTGTTGCCCGAAAAGCTTATCTCGCCAGGTCCCTCGCAGAGGTCCTACATTTTCTCGGGCGCAGGGGGGGTCAATAAAGTCTAAATCGGGACCCCAAGTTTCTCTTCCTTTTATGAATGCCTGAAGATCTTTGTACGAAATACCTTTTTTTTTTTTTTTTTTTTTTTTTTTTTTTTTTTTTTTTTTTTTTTTTTTGTTGGGGGGTGGGGGGTTTTAATAGTTGTTTTTGTTTTTTTTGCAGGGGTGTTTGTGTGATATTTAATTTTTGTTTTTTTTTTGTTATGGTTTTTGGGGGTTTTTTTTCATTTCCTTTTCGTTTCAATTTTTTTTTCAGGTGTGTGAGGGTTTTCTTCTTCTTTTTTTTTGCTTTCTTTTTTTTTTATTCTCTCTCTCTCTTTCCCCTCTCTTCTCTCTCTCTCTCTCCCCTCTCTCTTCTCTCTCTCTCTCCTCCTTTTTCTCTTTTCCTCTCTCTCTCTCTCTCTCTTCTATCTCTCTCTCTTTCTCTCCAACCTCTCTCTCCTTTCTCTCTCTTCTCTCTCTCTCCCCTTTTCCTCCCCTTTTCTTCCCTCTCTCTTCTCTCTTTCCCTCTTCCTCTTCCTTTTTCTCTCTCTCTCTCCCTTTTCCTTTTTCCTCTTCTCTCTCTCTCTCCTTTCTTCCCCCTCTCTCTTCCTTCTCCTCTTCCCTTTCTCTCCCTTTCTCTCCTTCCTCCCTTCCCCCCTTTCCTTTCCTTTTCCCTTTCCCTCCTCTCTCCCTCCCCCTCCTCTCTTTTTCTCCTCTCCCTTTCCCCCCCCCCTCCTCTCTCTCCTCCTCTCTCTCCTCCTTTTTCTCTCTTCTCTCCTCTCCTCTTTCCCCCCTTTTCCCCTCTCTCTCTCTCTCTCCTCCCTCTCTCTCCTTCTCTCTTCCCCCTTTTCCCCCCTCTCTCTCTTTTTCTCTCTCTCTCTCTTCTTCTCCCCTCCCTCTCCTCTTTTTCTTCCCTTTTTTTTCCCCTCTCTTTCCCCCCCTTTTTTCCCCCCTTTTTTTTTTCTTCTCTCTCCCTTTTCCTTTTCTCTCTCTCTCCTCCCCTCCTTTTTTTCCCCCTCTCTCTCTCCCCCTCTCTCCTCTTTCTCTTTTTTTTTTTTTTTTTTTTTTTTTTTTTTTCCCCCCCCCCCCCCCCCCCCCCCCCCCCCCCCCCCCCCCCCCCCCTCTCCCTCTCTCTCCCTCTCTCTCTCTCTCTCTCTCTCTTTTAAATAATGAAAAATTTGTTTAAAAATGTTTTATGCCCCAAAGAATACTTTGCCAGAGCGCGATAGCAAAACCTATCACAAAAGGTCTCACCGTCTTAGAATATTTAATTTTTTCAAAAGGAAATATTTCAATATATATATATATTTTTTATCATCACATATCTTCTTTGCCTCTGTCTTGATAAGCTATCTTGATAAACTATTTAAGATTTTGTAAACTTTTTGATAAGCTATCTTGATAAACTATCTTGATAAACTATCTTGATAAACTATCTTGATAAGCTATCTTGATAAACTATCTTGATAAAATCAAATAAACACTTCATAAGCTACCCTGTAAATATCTTGAAAAAACTATTTTGAAAAACATCTGAAAACTATTCTGTGGTGTTCCGACAGTCAGGCATTTGTCAATTATTCATAAGTAAGCAATGTTTTCGT
>NC_051395.1:51330801-51343301 GCF_015228065.2 Penaeus monodon | reverse complement strand
ATCTATCTATATATATATATTTTTTTTTTAACGGTAGGTTCATGTTTGAGCCGCCGTGGTCACAGCATGATACTTAAATCTATCTATCTATCTATCTATCTATTTATCTATCTATCTATCTATCTATCTATCTATCTATCTATCTATCTATCTATCTATCTATCTATCTATCTACATAAATGATATATATTATATATATATATATATATATATATATATATATATATATTTTTTATATTTGTCTAGCTATCTAACTCTGTTTATCCGTTATATGTTTGTCTGTCTGTCTCTTTCTATCTCTCTATCTCAATATCTCTCCATCTATCTATTTATCTATATATCAATTTATCAATCTCTCCACCTGTCCATCAGTCCGTCTGTGAATATATTCAAGTGTGTGTATATTTACCTTTCTCTTTATCTATCAACAATATGTATATTTATACAATTCTCCTCTCTCCTTTCCCTCCCTCCCTCTTTAACATCCATTACTCCCTCCCCCCCCTCTCCCCTCCCTCCTACCCTCTCCCCACTCCCCTCATCTTCTCTCTCCTCTCCCCTCTCCTCTCGTCTCCCCTTCCTCCCCCTTTATCGTCTGCTTTTCATTCGTCTCTCTTTCGCAGTGTCGCATCAGCTACCTCGACCCGCTGCAAGGAACCAAGGAGAGACGGGAGGAGCTGTACAAATTCTGGTTCTTTTGGTGCGACTGCAAACCCTGCCATGACGAGGAGAGGCTGGCGATGGAGAATACGATTAAATGCGGTAAGAGGGAGAGAGAGAGAGAGAGGGGGGAGGAGAGAGAGAGAGAGGGGGGGGGAGGAGGAGAGAGAGAGAGAGAGAGAGAGAGAGAGAGAGAGAGAGAGAGAGAGAGAGAGAAGAGAGAGAGAGAGAGAATGGGGGGAGAGAGAATAGGGGGAGAGAGGAGGAAGGAGGGGAGAGTGAGGGACGGAGAGAGAGAGAGAGAGAGAGAGAAACGAGGTACTGTTTACATAAATACATTTATAGCAAAAGATTCGTATCTTTTTATATTTTGCAGCTGTAATATCAGATGATTTAGATTTATTAATTCTAAAATTTAAATGAATTACAAATGCTTTTATCAGTCACTCATAAATAATACTAAGGTAACATATCAGTTATTTGTCAATTAAAGAATATAAAGGGGTGTTACATGTTTTTTGTCGGATACATAATTAATCCTGTTGCTTGTTCTAGAAAAAAAAAACGACTGAAGATAAAATCCCTGTTAAAAAATATATATATTTATATAAAACCTTACTGCGTATATATAAAACACCATAACATGAAAACCAACAGAAAACGCGAAAAGAAAACATTTTCCCCCAACAGAAAATGTAAATAAGAGTCACCTTTACCAGCAAAGGACGAAAAGAAAATAACACTCATGATCCCCAACGTAAACATTTACATTCACGGTCCCAACAGAAAACGGGAATAACTCACCGTTGCCCTAACAGAAAACGGGAATAACCCTCCCTCATCCACCTAAAAGAAAACGAGAATGACCTTCCCCTATACTTCTAAAAGAAAACGGGAATAACCCTCCTCATCCCCCAAAAGAAAACGGGAATAACCCCCACCGTCCCACCAAAGAAAACGACCCTAAAGAAAACGGAGAATAACCTACCGTTTCTCCCCCAAAAGAAAACGGGAATAACCCCCCCCCACACCGTCCCCCCAACAGAAAACGACCCCAAAGAAAACGAGAGAATTCCTCCCCCCACCCCCCACAAAAAAAAAAAAAAAAAAAAAAAACGGGGAATAACCCACCATCCTCCCCCCCCCAAAAAAAAAAAAAAAAAAACGACCCTACAGATAACGAAGAATAACCCACCGTTTCCCCCTTTTTCCCCCTTCCTCCCCCTTTTCCCCAACAGAAAACGAGCACTGCCTATCGCCGGTCACCGTGCCCGAAGGCGCTGGTTCGACACCCCCAACCTGCACCCGCTGCGGGGACGTCGTCAGCCCAGAGAGCATTAAAAAGTACAACGAGATTATCGCCTACACCAAGAAGACTATGAGTATCATGTCGCGAGAGGATAATAGTAAGGGTAATGGTTTGGGTTGTGGTGGGAAAGTGCGATTTTTCGGTTGGGTTGAAAGGGGGTGGGGGTTCGGTTGGGTTTTGGTTTGTGCGTTTTTGGTTTGGGTCGTTGTGCGTTTGTGCGTTTTTTTGTTTGTTTGTTTGTTTGTGTGTTTTTTTTGGTTTGGGTTGTTGTGCGTTTGTGCGTTTTTTTGTTTGTTTGTTTGTTTGTGTGTTTTTTTTGGTTTGGGTCGTTGTGCGTTTGTTTGTACGTTTCTTTTTTTTTTTTGGGGGGGGGGGGTTTGGGTCGTTGTGCGTTTGTTTGATTGTTTGTTTTTATGTTCGTTTGTTTTTTGTTCGTTTTGGTTTAGGTGGTTGTGTGCTTTTGAGTTTGTTTGTATGTTTGTGCGTTTTTATCTTCGTTTGTTTTTGTTCTTTGGTTGGGTCGTTGTGTATTCCTGTGTTTGCTTGTTTGTTTTTGTTTGCCTGTTTGTGCACCCTGGATTGTATGTATTTTCGATTTTGTTTGTTTGTTTATTTGCCAGTTTGTACACCCTGGTTGAGTCGCTGTTTACTTTTAAGTGTGTTGTTTGTTTGTTTGTTTGGTGTGTGTTTGTTTTCCTAAAAGTAGTCTCTTTTGTTTATTGTTTATTTTAATCGTGTACTTTTATTTGCCTTGTTTGTGTGTACTTTTTATTTGATAAGAAAGTGGCTTCTTTTCTTGTCGTTTCTTTGTGGTGGTTTTGTTTTTGTTTTGTTTTGTTTGTTTTTGTTTGTTTTTTTGCTTTTTGTTTTTTGCTTTTTTGCTTTTTTGGGTTGATTTTGTTTATGTTGTTTATTGTTGTTTCGTCTAATCATGTTTATTAACGTTCTCATTATCTCTTTTCATTTAGTTTATTTTACCTTGAGGTTTATTTGTCATTATTTTTTTATAGTTAAACTTGCTACCAATTTTTTTTAGTATTAATTTTTTAATTTTTAATTAATTTTATCACAAATATTCCAGCGGTAAATTTTGCGGCATAATAAGAACATCAGTAACTTTTATAAATTCTCTAAAACAATCGTGAGCAAACCTTAAGAAAAGAAAATAATGATGATGATGATGATGATAACAATAATAATAGTGATGATGATGATGATAGTAATTATAATAATGATAAAAATAATGATAATGATGATGATGATAATTATAATAATAATAATAATAATAATAATAATAATGATAATAATAATAATAATAATGATAATGAACAAATAAACAAATAAATAATCCAACTCGTCTCTCTCTCCCCCCCCACCCATCCCCACCCCACCCCCCTTCCCACAGATTACGAAACGTGTTACGACCTGTTAGAGAAGCAAGGCAGCGTCCTCTCGTCCATGAATATCTGGAGATGCAGGACACTCGACTTCGCCTTCAACGCTGCCATCAACAACGGGTGCTTCAGCCTCGCTTTCGACTACGGGGATGAAAATAAGGCCGCTATGAGGTAGGGAGGGTAAGAGGAGGGGAGGGGAGGGGAGGGTAAGAGGAGGGATGGAATGGGAGGGAGGGTGGTAAAGGGAGGGAAGGGAGGGATGGAGGAGGGAGGGGGGATAGGGAGGGGAGGGAGGGTAAGAGGAGGGATGGGAGGAATGAGGGTAGGGAGGGTAAGAGGAGGGGAAGGAGGGAAGGAATGAGGGAGATAAGGATGAGGGAGAGGGAAGGAAAGAGGAGGGAGGGAGGAAGAGGGAAAGAGTGTAGGAAAGGAGAGGAAAGGAGTGAGTGAGGGAGGGAAGGAGGGAGGAGGGAGGGAGTGAGGGAGGGAGGGATAGGAATGGATAGATGGATTTCTCAGCCTCGTCTTCGTCTACATGAAAATAAGACCACAATGAGGTAGGAAGGAGGGAAAGAGGAGGGAAAGGAAGGAGGAAAAATGACGGAGGGAGAGCGAAAGGGGATTAGAAGGAGGGAGAGATAGGGAGAGGTAGAGTGTGGACTGAAGAAGAGGGAGGGAGAGAGAGGAAGGGGGATTATGCTAGGAGTGAGGGAGAGAGAGAGGGGGAAGGAGGGAGAGAAGGAAAGAGAGAGAGAGAGAGAGAGAGAGAGAGAGAGAGAGAGAGAGAGAGAGAGAGGAGAGAGAGAGAGAGAGAGAGAGAAGAGAGAGAGAGAAGAGAGAGAGAGAGAGGAAGAGAGAGAGGAGAGAGAGAGAGAGAGAAAGAAAGAGACAGAATGACAGACATTCAGACAATCAGAGAAGCTCCCCCTTCCTTCCTTCCTTCCTTCCCTCCCTCCCCTCCCCCACACCACCACCGCCTAACCCCCATCCCCCCGTCCCCTGCCGCAGGTTCTACTACGGGCCCGACCACCCGGCGTACGGCGTGTTCCTCCTGCACCTCGCCAAAGCCAAGTTCTACAACAAGGAGTACAAGGAGGGCCTCGGGCACATCCGCGAGGCCGAACCCATCCTGAAGGTCGCCTACGGTGCGTCCCATCCCCTCATCGCCGAGGAGCTGAGTCGCCTCACCTACATCGCCTACGAGGACGTGGAGTTCGCCCTCACCCGACGTCTGGAGATGGCGCAAAACCGCGACAAGGACGACGACCCGAGGGTAGTTCGAGTGTCAGGGCCGAACGAGCCACTCCGCTTGGGAAACGGCGAGATATTCACGGCGCACTGCCCCTCGCTGGTCTAGTGGCTGCCCGCCGGCCCGGCCTGTGTGCACGTAGATAGACGTATATGTGTACGTGCAGCATGTATGTATGTACATATATGTGTGCGTGTGTACACATGCACACACACACACACACACACACACACAAATATAATTTATATATATATAATATATATATATAATATATTATATATATATATATATATATATATATATATATATATATATGTATATATATACAAACACACACACAAACACACACACACCACACACACACACACACACACACACACACACACACACACCACCCCACCCACACACACCCCCAATATATCTATATTATATATATTATTTATAATATATATATATATAAATATTTTATCAAAATATATTTATAAAAGAAAATATATTATGTATATATATAAAATATATAATATATATATAATAATTTTATATATAAAATTATATATATTTATAAAATAATTATATATATTATTATTTTCCTACTCTCAAAAAAATATTTTTGACATAAAAAAAACATAAATACCCTATATATATATTCAAAAAATATACAAAACTAGCATATACATAAATACACATAATGGGGTATAAAGCTATAGGGAAAAATACGTAAAAACCCGCATGTTCGCCCCCTTTAAAAAAATTTATTACGTCTCTAGAGGGTCTAGCGCCCGGAACGTTTTTATATCCCCTTTTTTTGTATTTTTTTAAGAAAATTTAAAAGACGAGTGGGTATAAAAAATGCTACATTTGTGTAAAACCACATATACGTGTGTGTGGGGGCATGTGTTATGTTTTATATGTTTATATATATTTATATTTTATATATTAAAATTTTTATATATATATATATTATATTATAATATATATTATAATATGGGATGTATGTTTAAAAGTATATACAAATGGGAACCTCCGTGTGTCACTGTATTTTTCGTTTAAAGTATGCATTCTTTCGGCTAAAAATGTGTATTTCGTGATCTTTTTAGATACTTTTTGTATTAACATCTTTACTCTAGCCTTGAACATTAGTTAATCACCTGGTTTAGGCTCAGGGATTTAAAAACCCGTGCTGGGGTTGTCTATAAATCATAAAAGGCAGAAATCTCATATAGTATGTAGCAAAATTTAATTATTCATATGTGTATCAAATACTTTCATTCATATATTTTACACATTTACTTGGATGTATATGTGTGTTGTGTTTTTGTAAAAATCTTTTATAATATATATATATATATCTAATATTAAAATATATTTATATATTAAAATATATAAAATAATAATTTTATTTTATATAAAATTTTATATTTAAATATGTTGTTTATATATATTTTATATCTAAAAATATTTTATTAAAATTATATATAGATTATATATATATATATATATTATAAAATTTCTATATAAAATATAATATATAATTAATTATTAAATATATATATATTTTATCTCTCTGTAAATTATATATCTATCTCTATATTATAATTTTTAAATATTCCCTATTATTTATACTATAAAATTTTTAAAATCTGTTATTATATTATTCTATCTAAACCTTTTGTCCCTTGGGCCCTTTTCTTTTTATTACTATTAAAATAAACTATTTCTATATATTTTTTATAATATTTATAACAAAAAATTTCTATTTATTGATTTATTTTTATTTTTATCCCCTTTTTATTTTATTTTTTTCTCTTAAAATTTTTTGTCCCTAGTTGTTTTTCTATATTCCCCTTTTTATTAATATATTTCTTTTTAAATTATATTTAATTTAAAATTTTATATTTAATTTTTTTCCCCCTTTTGTTTTTTTTTATTTCTATCCTTTTTGTTTTTATTTCTTTCCCCCTTTTATGTTTTTTCCCTTTATCATCTGTTTTCCGTTTTTTTTCTTTAGAGAAGGGTCTTTTTTTTTTTTTTATTTTCGTGTTTTTAATATAAACATTTTCCTATTGAGGGCCCATGTCCCCTTCTCTTCCTTACTCTCCGTTCCCCTTCTTTCCCCTCTCTCTCTCCTCCCTCTCCTCTCTCTCTCTCTCTCTCTCTCCTTTCTCTCCCCTCTCTTCTCTCTCTCTCTCTCTCTATATAATATTTATTTAAAATTATCTATATCCTTCCCATATTCTAATTTATTATTTATCTATATATAAATATAATATGTGTGGTGTGTTGTGTGGTGTTTGTGTGTGTGTGTGTGTGGGTGTGTGGGGTGGTGGGGGTTTGTGTTGTGGGGTTTACAAAAAAACACACACACACACCCCACACCACCCACACACCCAAAAACACACCCACATATTATATTTATAATTTTTAATTTTATATATATAAGATTTTATTTTATATAAAAATATAAAATATTATATTTTATATATTATTTTAAAGTTTATATATATATTTATTATTATATATAATATATAAATTTTATATTATCTAATTTTATTAAAATAAAATTATTTTATATATGGTGTTTTGGGGTGGGCGTGTGTGTGTGGGGTGTGCGGGGTTTTGTGTGTGTGTGTTTGTATACACACACACACACCATACACACCCACACCCCACACACACACACCCCACACCCCCCCCCACACACACCCACCCCAAAACCAAACACAAAAAAAAAAAAAAAATTATTTTGTTTTTTTTGTTTTTGGGGGTGTTTTGTGTTGTGTGTGTGTGTGGGTTTTGTGTGTGTGTTTTGTGTTTTTGGGGGTGTGTGTGTGTGTGTGTTTTGGGTGTGTTTTTTTTTTTTTTGGTTTTTTTATTTTTTTATTCTTTTTTTTTTTTTTTTTTTTAAAATTTTTTTTTTTTTTTTTTTTTTGGTTTTTTTATTTTTTTTTATTTCATTTTTTTCTCCTTTTTCTTTTTTCTTTTTCTTTTGTCTGTCTGTTTTTATTTTTTTCTTTTTTTTCTTTTTTTTTTTTTCTTTCCTTCCCCTTCTTGGTTTTTTCTCTTGTTTTCTTTTTTTTCTTTTTTTTTTTTTTTTTTTTTTTCTTTTTTTTCTTTTTTTCTCCTCTCTTTCTCCCCCTCTCTTTTCTTTTTCATTTTGGCTATTCTTTTTATAGTTTTATTTTTCTATCTCCCCTTTTCTCTATCTTCTTTTCTCCCTTTTGTGTGTGTTTTGTGTGTGTGTGGTTGTGTTTGGGGGGGGGGGTTTTGTGTGTGTGTCCCCCCCTTTTTTTGCTTTTCCCCCCTTTTCTCCTTTTTTTTTTTTTTTTTGTTTTTTTTTTTTTTTTTTTTTTTGTTTTTTTTTTTCCCCTTTCTCTCTTTTCTCTCTCTTTCCTTTTTTCCCTCTTTTTGTGTGTGGTGTTGTGTTGTTGGGGTTTTGGGGGGTGTGTGTGTGTTTTTTTGTTTGTCCCCCCTTTTTTTGTGTTTGGTTCCTTAGTTGTAAAAAAGGGTTTGTGGCCCCCCCTTGTTAAAAACACTTTCCTGTTTCGTCCCCTTGCTTTGGGTTTCCCCAAAATTTTCTTAATTTTCCGTTGGGTTCCCCTTTTAAAAATGTGTTCTAAAGTGAAAAAACCCAAAAATTGGGGTTTATGTGTTTTCCTCAAAAATTTTTGGGGGGATTTTTTTTTTTTTTTTTTTTTGAATCTGGGGGTACTTGATTTTCAACAGAGCTCTCTTGATCTTTTCTCCACACAGCTGCCCTCCTCCTGATCCTACTATCAAACCTCTCGCGCGAATCAAGCCCAAAGAAGATTGATTTTATTGATAGTATTGATAAGCTTGGTGCAAGAGCTTCGTGCATGATGCTTTGTATTGGATATAAAACATGTTATATTGGAAATCTGTATTATATTAGGGGCGGGATATATATATATATATGTATATATATATATATATATATATATATATATATACTATATATATATAATACATATATATATAATATATATATATATATATATATACTATATATATATATATATATTTTATATATATATATATTTTAAAATAAATTGAGGAAGGATACAAGACCAAAAATGAAGAAGAATGATAATGATTATTATTTTTTGTGATGCTACGGTAAGTAATATGGAAAAAATAGTATCTTCTCTGGGTTTGATTTTAGAAAAAAAAATGTACATTGTCATCCTGGATTCGTATCGATTACACACGAGAACAAAGTTTCACACACACAGAAAAAAAAAGAAAAAAAAAGAAAAAAAAACTTCATTGCACCCCCCAATTTTTTTTTTTTTTTTTTTTTTTCCTTTTTTTGATATTCAAGACAAAAAAAGAGAAACAAGAAACGTCGACAACCAGAGGAAATTAAGAAGAGGTTTTTTGGTGTGTGTTTAAACTGCAGACTGAACATACCTCCCCCCACCCCCACCCCCACCCCCAATTGCACGCCTGTATGCAGTTGATCATCATGGCTGTCTTATGGAGTGATAGTGAAAGTTATAATTAAGTTTATTTTCATCGAAAGATTAAGTTTTGGATATCTGATAAGAGATAGCTTTTTTTTTTTAGAATAGAGCTCTAGTTATATGCTTTTTAGTGTTACGAAATAGTTAAGAAATAACTCTTATCTATTGGCTTCATATCATGCCTAGATATTCATAATATCCATTCATAAGAATCGTACTTTATATTCATAATACCTCTCATTTCCTGAACTATTCTCAAATACTTTTTTTTTTATTCCTTCTTCTTCTTCTTCATCTTCTTCTTCTTCGTCTTCTTTTAAATGCACGACAGAAATCATAAATCACGTATTTATTCACAAGCATCATATTCATATCTATTCCTCTGCTTCATCGCTTTTATAAATAGTTTCATTTTTTTACACATTATTCATTCATTCATCGTTCATAATATCCCTGTCATTCATTGCTGATGAATAACAGCATAAGAGTGTGAGGTTCTGTTAGAATATTCTTGTGGAATATGCATGTTGTTTTATCAATAGAAAATAGTTGTTTTTTTTTAAATAGATGTTGTCATGTTTAATAATACAAAATGCTATGTTAATTCCCCTCGATAGCATCTTTCTAAAGTTTCATCTAATTTTTAAGTCTTTGGCCAAACTTTAGTCATTTTATTGTTAACTAATCTGCTACAGCGATATCACAGTTGTTAATATTATGTTAAATACATTAAGTAATGTTAAGTTGATATCTTTATCATACAGTATTATTGTTAAGAATAAAGTATACATTGTTTATAAAGGATAAGAATCACATACATATCCACAGTGATGCACAAGAGATGTGGATATATATATATATATATATATATATATATATATATATATATATATATATATATATATATATATATATATATATATATATGTATGTATATTTTTTTTCCTTTTTTTTCTCGTAATCTGATTATGAGGAATCTGAGCAGTATTCATTGACAAATATACATCTCATTTCTTTTATTACTTCAGTACTTTATAAACACGAAAGTTTTTTTTTACTTTTTTGTTTTCCTCAAGATATGAATTGCAGAGAAAAACAGATTAGAGAGTAGCAGATTAGTGAATAACATCAATAATATTTTTTACCAGTCTTTCATGTCAACTTTGATCATTATTTATTGCTGTTAAATGTTGTTATTTTTTTTTAATTCGATCTGCATTGCCTTATACAAGAAAGGAAAATAAACTTTTACCTCTGTCTCTTTTTTTTCAATTTCCCGCCTTGATCGCCAACCCTTGATGAATCCAGATGAATCCAGATGAATCCAGATGAATCCAGGTGAATCCGCTTGCATGCGCGTTCGAAAATTAAAATCTAAAAAAAAAAAAAAACGAGCAATTGCCTTGATGCAAGTATTTCTACATATCCTTGTAGAGTGAAATATTGTAGCATAAACTGTAGAAGGTCAAAGAATATATTTGCAACAGTAATAGTACTCTGCAGATATGTATCGATGAAAAAAAAAATCTTCAATTCTCATAACTGTGTGTGTGTGTGTGTGGAGAGAGAGAGAGAGAGAGAGAGAGAGAGAGAGAGAGAGAGAAAGAAAGAAAGAGAGAGGAAAGAGAGAGAGAGAGAGAGAGAGAGAGAGAGAGAGAGAGAGCATGCGCGCGCGCGCGCGCTTGTGTGTGTGTGTGTGTGTGTGTGTGTGTGTGTGTGTGTGTGTGTGTGTGTGTGTGTGTGTGTGTGTGTGTGTGTGTGTGTGTGTGTGTGTGTGTGTGTTGTGTGTGCTTGCGTATGTATGTGTGTCTGTGTGTGAGTGTAAATATAATATTTGTCTCTGTCCTTTCTCTTTCCCTCTGTCAAATGTTACGAGTTTAGAAACAGTACAAAGCCTAAGGCTGGGTATTAAATCATCTGCAAATGTAGCACGTGTGCTTTTTACATGTCTCTGGAAACGTTGCGAGACAAATATCATTTAGGAATCAGATTTAAATATTTTGTCAAGTTGTTCCACAAGGAAATTTTTACACTGAATATATTATATTTCCTTTTATAATGATTTTCAGTCTGATATATAAATAACCTTCCGTTTTCTATTTCATCATTTTATCCTTTATTGACGATAATGTAAATGTTAACAAGGATTTTCAATTTTCTACTTTATGACCCAATGGTATATATGGTAATTCTTATGATAGTTTATTTCAAATCGAAATAAAATTCTTTCTTGAAAATAATTTGTGATCAACACGATTCTTAAACTTCGGTCCAGTTGCCAGATGATCCATTTCTTCATTGAATTAAATTAACGACGCGACGTGCGGCAAGTTGCAGTTATTGCTTTGGAAATGATGGTATAAATTCCCAAGTAACCCCAGATCGTTGTGAATTACGCATTTAATTAACTAACCCGAGAATGCGCGCCTAACGTTATTGCTGTCCGAATAAGTCGGCAGTGAATCCTTAAAGACGGTTCGAACGGTGCTTCGTTTCGCCGCAATCAAATCTTTTTCTTTTTCTTTTTCTTTTCAGGAAAATATTGTGCGAAGATTTGATGCATTAATAAGGATCCCGTTCATACTGATGTGTTCATAGCGAGCGGAAGGAGAAAGGTACGGATGTCGAAGGGGATGAGAAAAAGTGAGAAAAAACACAGGGAGAGAGAGAGAGAGAGAGAGAGAGAGAGAGAGAGAGAGAGAGAGAGAGAGAGAGAGAGGGAGGGAGAGAGAGAGGGAGAGAGAGAGAGAGAAAGAGAGAGAGAGAGAGAGAGAAAGGAGAGAGAGAGAGAGAGAGAGAGAGAGAGAGAGAGAGAGAGAGAGAGAGAGAAAGGGAGAGACAGACAGACAGACGAACCCACAAACAGAGAGAAAAACAACCAGAAAGACAAAAAAATAAATAAATAAATAAAAATCGAAACTCCACTCTCATTTTTTTTTCTTTTCTTTTCTTTTTTTTCTTTTTTTTTTTTCTTTTTTTTTTTTCTTTTGTCTTTCTTTCCAAAAAAGAAAAAAAAGGTCCGTATGAAACTCGCATGTTAATCTCCCACGAATTGTTAGTAAAGCTCCCATTTGATCCGATAGCGTTCAGGGCCCTGTGAATGCACGGGTTCAAATGCTATCAATTGATTAAATGTTGCAGCGGTTGCAAATGGTCGAAGTTTGGTGTATGGGGGGGGAGGGGGGGAAAAAAGAATTGTTTTTAAAAGGGGAATGGGTGAGGGGAATTTTTTTTTTTTTTTTTTTTTTTTTTTTTAAGGACGTTTAATTCTTGGATTATATTATATCTCTCCCTCGGTCTCTCTTTCTCTCTCTCTCTCCCTCTCTCTCTCTCTCTCTCTCTCTCTCTCCTCTCCTTTTTCTCTCTCTCTCCTCCTCTCTCCTCCCCAGGTCCTTCCTCCTCTC
>NC_051395.1:51319620-51330701 GCF_015228065.2 Penaeus monodon | reverse complement strand
ACATGTAAAAATTTTTATTATATACATATATTTTGTATATATGTATATATTGCATTAAACACAAAACAAAACACACACACACCACACACACACACACACCAAAAATATATTTATAATATATATAAAATTATTATATATATATATAATATAATATATATATATGCAAAATGATATATGTATGTATGTATATTTACATTATGTATGTATATATATACGTATTACATATTCTATATATATATATATTATAATTTTATTATTATAATATATATTAATATAAACACCAAAACACACCAAACACACCCCACACACCACACCACCAACCACAAACACACACACACACACAAATATTATATATATATATATATATTATTTATATATATATATATATAATAATTTTAAAATTTTAAATTCATTTTCAATATAAAATATATATTAAATATATATATATTAAAAATATATATATATTATATATAATATAGTATTTTCTTATCTAATCATATATATATATATAAAATATTTTTAAAATTATATATATTATATATAATATTTATTATATATATTTTTCATGAAATACTTTGAAATTCAAGTTTTCATTTGTGTGTGTGTGTTGTGGAAAACTTGCCATAAAGAAAAAGTTTTTAAACTGTATGAAAACGAAAAACAATTTCACTACAGAACCCTTTTATTTCTCTTAAAACCGCCCCGCTGTCGCTTTCAAAAAATCTAGTATGGCAGATTTAAAGCTGTGAAAAAAAAAAAAAAAAAACATACTACCTTTTTGATGATAACTTTTGTTTTTATCATCCGATTATTACCATTGTCATTATTGTCTTTGGTGATGGTTTAAAAATATGTATATATTTATATATATTTTTAATATATATATTATATAAAATTATATATATATATATACATATAACTACATGTATTTTCACACACACCCACACACATATATGTTTCTTTAAATTGTATAGTATAAAATTAGTTATTTATGTGTTTTATAATATATTATGTTTATTCCCTTTATGTTATATATTATAGACACTCACCATTATCTGGTATATTTTGTACAATATATTTTAAAATATATATATAATATATTATAAATATAATATATTTTAAATATATATAGATAATTATATATATATTTATTTATTATAATTTATTTTATATATATATTTTATATTATATATTTTTAAAAATATATGTACATATTAGTTTTGGTTTTATGAGTTTATAGTGAGGGTTTCACTTCTCGTGTTTATATATATGTTTCAACAACACACACACCACACAAAACACACACACCACCCCACACACAACACACACCACCACAACACCACCAACACAAACACCACAAAAGGGTTTACAAGTGTCCCCCCGACGAGGGGTTTTTCCAGTAAAGAAAAACAAAGTAGTTTTTTTTCCTGAAAAATTTACTTTCCTAGTACAACCCGTACCAAAGAGAGTGTTAACTACAAACTGCAATGTCTTAAAAAAAAAAAAAAAAAAAAAAATGTATTAACTAAATTAGTTCCTCTTTCTCCATTATGTTTATAAACCCCTCAATTTGCTTTGTTATATCATTTCTTTCGGAAGCACATGAAAAAGGGGGAAAGGAAACCACCGAAATATAGTACGGCAGTTAATGCTGTGGGAATAAATTCAAAAAAAAACGGTTTATTTGGGACATTTTGCACAAAATTTAGTAAAGAAAATTAAAAATCTGTATGGTAAAAAAATCTTTTCTTTCATGGACAAAAACAAGGTTTTCCCGATAACATGTCTATCCCGGTCAGTCTACAACTCAATTACTTCAACTCTATTTGTTCGAGTAAGACACAGTGTGTAAAACAGTAATAATAACCTTTAAAACCCCCCTTTTTTTTAAAAAAGGGAAAAAAACATGTTATATTTAAAATTTTTTTTTTTTACCGCAAGAAACCCGGGGAAATAAACGTACAAATTCCGGTTTAAAACCATACGAGCAGTTGCAACTTACAAAGTACTTTACAATGGGGACTTCGTAATATGGTGGCTCATTTGGTTTCGAGTAGGGGCCTTCGAGGCCTTTATGATGATGGTGTTTATGATAAATTTGTAATGATGATGGTGCTACGTGTGTTTTGAGTACCCCGGCCCCCGGTTTTTTACTCGGTAGGTGTAGCTGCTTTTCTGTTTTTTTTAATAAAATATCACTCATATTGCACCTTTATGGATATCAAAAACTCTTGAAAACATGAATAGTTAAATTTAAAAAGGGCCTTAAAAAAAAAAAAAAAAAAAAATCATGAAAGCTCAGACCCCCTTGAAAAAAAAAAAGCTTCATCGTCACGTATATTCCCTCATGAAGCCTAATACTTTCACCCAAGGGTTAGCAAAAAAATTTAAAAGCAACGTTTTTTTGAGATAAAAATCCATTATCTCGATGCTTAAAACCTTTTTTCCCCTTCCCCGGGTGCAAGTCTCCTTATAAACTGTTCCGCGGCATGCTACAGAAGCATGACGGCCCAAATTGGAAAAAGTAAAAAATAGTAAAGAAAAGTCAAATCAACAGGGGAAAAAAATTATAAACAGAAGAATAAAAAAATCAATAAAGGAATAAGTAGGAAAAAGTTAAAGTAACTGACGTACTAGAGAAAAGGGGAAGAAAGATAATAAAGAGAGAGAGAGAAGAGAGAGAAGAGAGAGAGAGAAAGAGAGAGAGAGAGAGAGAGGAGAAAAGGAGAGAGAGGAGGAGAGGAGAGAAAGATTAAAGATAGAAAAAGAGAGAGAAGGGGCTCACAACACAAAAAGTGTAAACCCCCGCCATACGAAGAACAAGGGGGAACAGATTCAGTTTCGATTCGCTTTTTGAGCCTCTTTTATTTGGAACCCGGGGTGGTTCCCGCTTCCCCCTTTTTCTGAGATTGCACAAGTTTGAAAAATGGTTTGAAATCTTAAAACTCGCGCGGGAAAATAATAATAAATAAAATATAATAATAAAAAGATTGTTCTAAATTATTTCATGTAAAATGAATTTAGATTACAGCTTTTAAAAAAATTTTCTCAATTATATTTATCAACTACATCCTGCTTCATGAAAAAAGGGGTTTTTTTTTTTTTTAAGGATTTTTATAAAAAAAAAAAGAAAATTTCTCTAAAATATTTGCTGTAAGGGGGAGATAAAAGTAATGTATTTAATAAAAAACTTTCTTATTTCTTTTTACATTTCCCCCTGATTTTTTTATTATTATTTTTTTTATTTTTTTATTATTTAATTTTTATTTTTTTTTTTTTTTTTTTTTTTTTTTTTTTTTTTTTTTTTTTTTTTTTTTTTTTTTTTTTTTTTTTTTTTTTACACCAACCCCCCGAGAATTTTTTTTTTAAAAAATATTTTTAAATGTTTAGCAAAAACGTTCTTTTTTTTCAAATGACTATAAAAGTCAAGAAATTTTGAAAGGAAAACTTTTTTGACATTTTTTCATCCCTAGGCATGACGCGTCGAACAATGATGAAAAAAAAAATGCATATATTATATATATATTATATATATATATATAAAATATATATATATATATATTATATTTATTTTTTATATAAATATATTTATTTTCATATGTTATATATTTAAATATATATTTAATTTTTTTTATATATTTATAAAATATATATATATATATTATTATATTTATAATTGTTTTTTGTGTGGTGTGTGGTGTGTGTGTGTGTGTTGTGGTGTGGGTGTGTGTTTTTGTTTGTGTGTGTGTTGGGGTTTTGTGTGTTTGGGGTGTGGTGTTTTGTGTGTTTGGTGTGTGTGTGTGTGTGTGTTGTGTGTTATGTTTTAAAATTTAATATTTTTTTTGTGTTATATTAAAATTTATTATTAAAATATTATATATATATATTATATTTTTATGGGGTGTGTGTGTGTGTGGTGGGTGTGTGTGTGTGGTGTGGGGTGTTGGGGGTTGGTTGTGTGTGTTGGTGTGTGTGTGTTTGTGTGTTGTATTATTAAAGTTTATATATTTATTTATTTATTTATATTAAAATTATTTATATTATATTATATATTATATAATATTTTTGCTGTATGTTGTAGTATTTGTATTATGTTTGTTGTATGTATGTATTACGTATGTATGTATGTATGTGTATTATTTTAAGTTTGGCTAACTGTTGATTTTCTGTTTTCTTATTTTTTCCCAGAAGAGATAGAAAAGGCGAGCATTAAATTTTCTTTATGTAAAAATCCAAAATCCATATTAACAGTTCCATTCCATTTATCATTTTTTTAATTTTTTTATTATTTTTTCGAGCGTGAAAGTCTAAAGCAATTAAAGGGGGATTTAAATAAATGTTTATTGAGATACTGGTATTTTAAAAAAATTTTGTGGCAACTTTTGTGGCAACGTTTTAGTGGCAAAGTTTTAGTGGCGCGTATAGTGGCAACGTTTTTAGTGGCAGCGTTTTTTAGTGGCAACGTTTAATTTGGCAACGTTATAGTGGCAGGGGTTTTAGTGGGAAACTTATGTGGAGCGTTATAGTGGGAACGTTATGTGGCAACGTTATAGGGGAGCGTTTAGTGGCCGTGTGTGGCAGCGTTTATGGGGCAGGTTAAGTGGCAAATTTTTTAAATGCAAAGTTAAAAAGTGGCAGCGTTTTTGGGCAGCGTTATGGGGAGGTTTATGGGCAGCGTTAATTGGGAGGTTATAGTGGCAACTTTTATGGCAAAGTTTATGACAACGTTTAGGGCAACGTTTAGCGGCAAAGTTTTTAGTGGCACGTTATAGTGGGAACGTTATAGTGGCAGGTTTTTGTGGCAACTATAGTGGCAACGTTAAGTGGCAGCGTTTAAAGCACAGCGTTTTTAGTGGGAGCGTTATAGTGGCAACGTTTTGTGGGAGCGTTATAGTGGCAAAGTTTATAGTGGCAGCGTATAGCGGGAGCGTTATAGTGGGAGCGTTTGTGGCAACGTTTTAGTGGCACGTTTTTGGGCGCGTTATAGGGGCAAAGTTTAGCGGCAACGTTATTCTTCTTTTAACAGTAGGTTCTGTCTGAGCCCCTGGTCACAGCATGATACTTAAATTTAGTTTTTTTAGTTGTGTGCTCTTGGAGTGAGTCGTGGTGGGTCCCCAGTTCCTTTCCCAAGAGTGGGTGTTACCTTTTTTAGGGAATCATTCTCTCATTTTTTTCCGGGCTTGGGACCAGCACTGACTTGGGTGGCTTGGCCACCCAGTGGGTATAGGGTCGGGTGAAATTTTCCCTTTGCCCAAGGGAAACGCTCCGGCCGGTGTGAAAACCCCGAATTCGATTTCCGTGTGCGTCTTGGGCCCACCTCAATAACCTTCGGCCACCCCGCCTTGACATCATGGGCTTTCCTGATTTTTTCTTTCAATTTAGAGCGGTGGTTTTGCCCTTGCCTTCCCCCCGGGGTTTTTATCGGTCACCATCTCTTTTACCCGGCCTGATTGAGCTCGCAACGTTTTTAGTGGCAGGGGGGGGGGGGAGTGGCAGCGTTATGTGGCAGCGTTTAGTGGCAAAGTTAAGTGGCCCGTTATAGCGGGAACGTTATAGCGGCACGTTATAGTGGCAGCGTTATAGTGGCAGCGTATAGTGGCAGCGTTATAGTGGCAACTTATAGCGGCAACGTTTATAAGCGGCACCTCTTATCGTGCAACGTTATAGTGGCACGTTATAGTGGCAGCGATTATAGGGCAACGTGTATGAGTGGCAGCGTTATTAGTGCAACGTATAGTGGTCAACGTTTAGCGGTTCGCGGCAACGTTATACGGAAACATTATAGTGTGGCAGCGTTATAGTGGCAGCGTATAGTGGTCGTATAGTGGGCAACGTTAATAGTGGCAACGTTATAGTGGCAGCGTATACTGGCCGCGTACTATGGCAGCGTTATATTAAGCGCGTTATAGTGGCACGTTATGGAGTAAGAAAGTGGCACGTTATAGTGGCACGTTATAGACGGCGGGCGGAGCGTATATAGAAAGAGGTGGCAACGTTTATAGTGTGCACGTTATAGCGGCGGATGCGAAGCGTAGCGCGCAACCGTATAGCGGCAACGTTATATGCAGCGTTATAGTTGGTGGCAGCCGTTCTATTGTAACTTTATATTGGCAACGTTATAAGTGGCAACGTTTATAGTGGCAGCGTGATAGTGGCAGCGTTATATTGGCACGTTTATAAGTGGCACACGTTTATAGTGGCAACGTTATAGTGGCAACGTTTATAGTAAAGCACCGTTAGTAAAAAGTGGCATCGTATATGGCAACGTTATAGTTGGCAGCGTTTATAGTGGCCGCCGTTTAAGTGGCAGCGTTAATAGGTGGCAACGTTATATGGCACGTTATATAATAAGTAAGACAAAGTATAATAAATAAAAAAATAAAAAGTAACAAATATAATAAAATATAAAAAAAGATTACCAAAAAATAAAAATAGAATAAGTGGCACGTTATAGCGCGCGGGGGGGGTGTAGTGGCAGCGTTTATGGCAGCGTGTAGTGGCAGCGTTATATGTCAGCTTTATAGTGGCAACGTATAGTTGGCAACGTTATATTGGCAGCGTTATAGTGTCAACGTTATATAGTGCAACGTTATAGTGACAACTTTTATAAGTTGGCAACGTTATAGTGGCAGCGTGGTAGTGGCAAACGTTAAAGTGGTCAGCGTTAGTGGCTAACGTTGTAGCGCAACGTTATGGTGGCAACGTTATGTGGCAACGTTATAGATGGCAGCGTATAGTGGCAACGTTATATGGCGACTTTATAGTGGCAGCGTGTAAGTGGCAGCATTTATATTGGCTACGTTTATGAGTGGCACGTTATAGTGGCAACTGTTATAGTGCAGCTTGTAGTGCAGCGTAAAGTGGCGCGTTATAGTGGCAGACGTTATAGTGTCAGCGTTATAGTGCCAACGTTATAGTGGCAACGGTATAGTGGCAGCGTGTAGTGGCAGCGTTTAGTGCAGCGTTATAGTGTCACGTTAATAGTGGTCCAGCGTTATAGTGCAAAGTGTAGTGCAGCGTTTATAGTAATAAGTGCATGCAAACGTTATAGTGGCCGTGTGTGGCAGCGTTTAAAGTGCTAGCGTTAGAGTGCAACGTTATAGTTGCAACGTCTAGTGGCGCGTTTAAGTGGCAACGTTATAGTGGCAGCGTAAGTGGCAGCGTTATTATGCGGCAACGTTATAGTTGCAGCGTTTATAGTGGCAACGTTAATAGTGGCAGCAGTTATAGTGGCAGCGTTATAGTGGCAACGTTATAGTGGCAACGTTAGTGGCAGCGTTTTATAGTGGCACGTTATAAGTGGCAACGTTATAGTGTCACGTTTGATAGTGGCACGCGTTATCAAGTGGGCAGGTGTAGTGGCAGCTATAGTGGCGGCGTGTAGTGGCAGCGTTATAGTGGCAACGTTATAGTGGCAGCGTATAGTGGCAACGCTATAGTGCAGCGTTTATAGCGGCGAGGGTATAGCGGCAACGGTTATAGTGTCCGCGTTAAGTGGCAACGTTATAGTGGCTAACACTAATAGTGGCAGCGTTATGTGGCAACGTTATACAGTGTTAACGTTATAGTGGCAGCGTTATAGTGGCAGCGTTATAGTGGCAGCGTGTAGTGGCAGCGTTATACGTGGCAGCGTGTATGCAGCGTTAAAGTGGCAGGCGTGTAGTGGCAGCGTTTTATAGTGCGCGTTTATATGTGTCAAGCTGTATAGTGGCAACGTTTAGCGGCAACAGTTAAGTGGGCCGTTATAGCGGCAACGGTAATAGCGGCAACGTTA
This sequence comes from Penaeus monodon, assembly GCF_015228065.2. Classification (NCBI taxonomy): domain Eukaryota; kingdom Metazoa; phylum Arthropoda; class Malacostraca; order Decapoda; family Penaeidae; genus Penaeus; species Penaeus monodon. The sequence continues at coordinate 51,322,927 of NC_051395.1, read as the reverse complement.
ATAGTGGCAACGTTATAGTGGCAACGTTATACTGGAACTAAACAACGGCAATGAGTTATAGTGGCAACGAGTTGTAGTGAGAACGTTATAATTGCAACGAGTTATAGTGTCACGGTTATAGTGGCACTTTTATAGTGGCAACAAGTTATAGTGCAACGGGTTATAGTATCACGAGTTATAGTGTCAACGGAGTTATGTGGCAAACGTGGTTTAGTGGCCAACGTTTATAGTGGCAACGATTTTATAGTGTCAACGTTAAAGTGGCAATATTATAGAGGCAACGATATAGTGGGCAGCGAGTTATTGTGGCAACGTTATAGTGGCAACGAGTTCTGTAAAATAGGAAAATGAATTATGAATGGCACTTAATCTGTATTTAAAAACCACTGTTTTTAATGGATGGGTAAGGATATATGATAATGATGATAATGATGTTATATCTGATTATAGTTAATAATAATAATTATGATAATGATAATACTAGATCGTGATAATTAATTAATGTAGTAGTAATAATGATAATATCATAAGAATATCATAATATTATAATAATTAATAAATATAATAATAATAATTAATATAAGATAATACTATAATAACACACAACACAACAATAACAGCATAATAATATTAATAGTTATAATAATAATAGTAATAATAATAAATGATATTACTATTATAATGAGTATAATAAACCACTACTGATACTGATGATGATGATATGGATGGTGATAATAATACTACTGAAAGAAAATAATAAGGTAATGACACAACAACAACAAACACCAACATTAATATCGACCATTCCAGAATATTATAATAGTAATGACTCAAGCTTTAAAGAAATCCCAGTGTTTCTGTTTTTTTTCTCCAAATGTATCGTTCATCACTGCATTTAATTAATAACCATTGATATTAATTCTTGGTGACTGATTTTTTTTTGTTTACTTTCTGGTGGTGTGGTGATTATGGGATGGTGTTGATGGTGATGGTGATGATGGTGTGGTGGTGGTGGTGGTGGTGATGTGAGAGGGGGAGATGGTGGTGATGGAGATGAGGTGAAGAAGAGATGGGGATGATAATGATGATGGTGTGGATATGAGGTGAAGAGAGGATGGTGATGATGATGCGATGGTGATGACGATACGGCAAGCACCACATACACAACGCAAAACTCCAACACAAACAATGCAAATAAGCAAACAAAAACAAAACAACAACCAAGAAACGGAAGCACGAAGCAATCCCCCAGCAAACCAACCGAATCAACCAAGCTAAGCCAATCAAGCCACGGGAAACCAAGCGAACAAAATTCACACAACCCAAAGCAGCCGATCGGATCAACGAACGAACCAATCAACCAACCAACCAATCAACCAACCAACCAATCAACCAATCAACCAACCAACCAACCAACCAACTAACCAACCAACCAACCAACCAACCAACCAACCAACCACCACTAACCAACCACCCAACCAACCACCACCACTAACCCCGCAACCAACCACCAACCACCAACACCACCAACTAACCAACCAATACCAACCAAACCACCAACTAACCACCAACCAACCAACGAACCAAGCAATCAACCAATCAATCCAAACAACCAACCACCCATTTAACCAACCAACCAACCAACCCAACCACCAACCAACCACGCAACTAACCACCAACCAACCACCCAACTACCAACCACCACCAACCAACCAATCATCAACTATCAACCAACCAACCACTCAACCAACCAATCAACAACCATACCAACCAACAACACATCATCAAATCACAACAACACACACAACAACACAAAACCACAAACACACAACACAACACATCACACACAAACAAAAACCAAAAATCACAATCACAACACACCAAAAAAAAACACAACACAACACAACAAAACACAAAACACCAAAACACACAAAAAACACAAACAAAATCAAAAAACACAACAAACACACAAACAAAACACACACACAAAAACACCAATCCAAAACACACAAAACCACACAACAAAAACAACAAAAACAAAACAAAAAAACAAACCACAAACACAATCAAACCAAAAACCCCAAAATCACAAAAAACAAAAACAAAAAACACCAAAACAAACAAATCAAATCAACCAACCAAAACCCCCCAACACACAACAACAACAAAAACACACAACAACAACCAACAAACAAACCAAAACAAAAAAAACAACACAAACACACACACCAACAAAACACAAAAAATCACACAAACAAAAAAAAAATCAACCAAACAACCAAAACAAAACAAAAACAACACAACAACACACAAAACACAAACAACACAAAACAAATCACAACCCAAAAAAAAACAAACACACACAAAAAAAAACAAAACAACACACACACAACACAAAACACACCAACAAACAAATCACAACAACATCAATCACAAACCAAACAATCACACACAAAACACAACAAACACAACAACAAAAAACAAAATCACACACAACATCAAAACAAAAACCACACAAACAAACACCACAACACACACATCAAACAAAAAAACAATCAAACAAAAACACAACAAAAAATCAACACACTCAAAAACAACACACCACCAACAACAAACAACAAAAAAAAAACAAACACAACTCACACACACACACACAAACAAACAACATCACACAAAAAAAACAAAAACACAAAACAACAACACCAAACAAAAAACAACAAACACACCAACACAACAAAAACAATCACAAACAAACAACAAAACAAACAAACACAACAAAACAACAAAACAATCAAACAAACATCAACAAAAAAACAAAAACAATCAACACACAACAACACAAAAAAAACAAACAAACAAAAAACCAACAAAACAACAAAAATCACACACAAACAACAACAAACAAACAACACACCACAACAAAACCCCCAACAAAAAACACACAAAAAACAACAAACACAAAAAACAACACAACACAAACAACACAACAACACAAACACACAAAAAAAAAACCAAACAAACATATCAAAAAACACAAACAAAACCAAACACAACACAACAAAAACACACAACAACAAACCAAATCAAACAAAAAACACAAATTCACAAAACAACAACAAAACAAAAAACCACAAAAAAACAACCAAAAAAAAAAAAAACACAAAAAAAAAAAAAAATCTCAAAAAAACAAAAAAACAAAAAAACAACAAACAAACAAAAAAAAACAACAAAAACAAAAAAATCAAAACACACAAAAAAACAACAAAAAACCCCACAAAAAACACACAACACAATCAAAAACACAAAA
>NC_051395.1:51310993-51319520 GCF_015228065.2 Penaeus monodon | reverse complement strand
CATCAGCTTTTTGTTGGTTTTTATCTGCGTCTTTTTTTGCCTGTTGCTTCGGGGGCAGGAGTCTGCAGGGCGGAGGAGGGGTTTGTTGGGGGCCAAATCCCCCGCGCCACCACGTAACGAGGGCCCGATAGCGGTAGAGTGCAGACAATCGCTCGGGCACTATGGGGAAATTTTGGGCAGCGGAAAAGGTGAAAAACCTCTTCTTTTTTTTAAATTTGAGGGGAGGGGGTAAACTGAGGGGCCCAAAAAGATTCGTCCAGTCAGGTGCGTAGGCTGTTGTCTGACTGCAGGCGACCCTCTTTTAACAGATTGAACTGGGAAACTCACGGGGGTTTTGCGATGAAATAGGAAGTAGGGAGGAGAGGATTATCGTTAAACCGGGACGCGTCGCGGGGGCGGAAGCCTGGGGATGTCGCGTCCTTTTGTCATGTCTAGCAAAGGGTGGTATGTAGAGGCTATTGTTATCGTATTAAATATATATATTAGTGTGGGGTTTTGAAATAGGACATATGAACTGGGTAACACCACACCACACACAAAACACCCAACCACACACAACACACAACAAAATATATTTTTATATATATATTTTATATTTATTTTATATATAAAATAATAAAAAATTATATATATATATAAAAGACCAACATACCACAACTTGCGTAGAGGTAAATAATGATAAAATGTACGGCGTGATAAGGGGAAAAGTGGATGTGCGTGCGTGCGGGTGTGTGTGCCCCCCCCAACCCGAAAAACCCCAGCGTAAGACCGATTTTTCAAACCCACTTAAAAGCCGCGGTGATCTGAGGAAACAGCGAGCGACGTTCGAGGAGGAGGAGGAAAAAACGAGGAGGAAGAAGAGAAGGGGGGGAGGAGGGGAAGGAGGAGGAGGGGGGGGGGGGAGAAGGGGGAGGAGGAGAAGGAGGAGGGGGGGAGGAGGAAGGAGGAGGGGGGGGGAGGGGGGGGGAGGGGAGAGGAGGAGGAAAAGGGAGGGGAGGGGGGGAGGAGGAGGAGGGGGAGGAGGGGAAGGGGAGGAGGAGGGGGAAGGGGAAAGGGGGGAGGGGAGGGGGGGGGGAGGGGGGGGGGGGAGGGGGGGGGGGGGAGGGGGGGGGGGGGGAGGGAGGGAGGAGGGGGGGGGGGGGGGGAGGGGGGGGGCGGGAGGGGGGGGATTTGGGGTGTGTTTGAAAAATGGGGTTTTGTTTTTTGGTTGATTTTTTGGGTTGTTGGTTGGGGGGTTGGTGGGTTGGGATTGGTTGGTTGGTTGGTTTTGGTTGGGGGGTTGGGTTTGGGGTTTTGGTTGGTTGTTGGTTTGGTTGGGTTTGGGTTTGGTTTGGGTTGGTTGGTTTTGGTTTTGGTTGTTGGTTTTGGTTGGGTTGTTTGGGTTGGGTTTGGGGTTTGGTTGGGTTTGGTTTTGGTTGTTTTGTTGTTTGGGTTTGGTTTTGTTGGTTTGGTTGTGTTTGGTTGGTTGGGTTGTTGGTTGTTGTTGGGTTTGGGTTTGGTTTGGGTTGGGTTGGGTTTTGGGTTGGGGTTGGGTTGGGTTTGGGTTTGGTTTGGGTTGGGATTGGGTTTTTGGTTTGGTTGGTTGGTTGTTGGGTTTTGGGGGTTGGGGGTTGGTTGGTTTTTGGGGTTGTTGGTTGGTTGGTTGGGGGTTGAGTGGTTTGGGTTGGTTGGTTTTGGAGGGGTTTGGGGTTGGTTGGTTTGGTTAGTTGGTTGGTTGGGGATTGTTGGGTTGGGTTGGTTTTGGGGGTTTTGGTTGGTTGGTTTTGTTTTTGGTTGGTTGGGGTTGGTTTTGATTGGTTGGGTTGGGTGGTTGTTGGTTGTTTTGGTTGGTTGGTTGGTTGTTGGGTTGGTTGGTTTTTGGTTTTTGGGTTATTGGTTTGGTTTGGTTGGTTGGTTTATTTGGTTGGTTGGGTTTGGTGGTTTGGTTGGGTTTTTTGGGTTGGTTTGGTTATTTGGGGTGGGGTTGGGTTGGGGTTGGGTTTTGGTGGTTGTTGGGTTGGGGTTTTTGGGTTGGGGGGGGGGGGGGGGGGGGGGGGGGGGGGGGTGGGATTGGTTTGTTGGTGGGGTTGGGTTTGGGTGTTGGTTGGTTAGTTGGTTGGTTTGGGTTTTTATTTGGGTTTGGTTGGGTTTGGGTTGGGTTTGGGGTTGGTTTGGTTGGTTTGGGTTTGGGGGTTGGTTGGTTGTGGGTTTTTTTGGTTGGTTGGTTGGGGTTGGTTGGGTTGGGTTTTGGTTGATTGGTTGGTTGGTTGATTGGTTCGTTCGTTTGCTCCGATTGGCTTGCTTTGTTTTGTTTTGATTTGTTCGCTTGGGTTTTCCCTTGGTTGTTTTTGCTTGCTTTTTGCTTCGGTTGGTTTGCTTGTTTTTGCTTCGCTTGCTTCCGTTTTTTTTGTTTTGTTTTTTTTGTTTTTCTTTGTTGTTTGCTTTGGGTTTTTGTTTGATTTTGCTTTCTGTCATCGTCATCACCATCGCTATCATCATCACCATCCCCTTTTCCCCTCATCTCCATCACCATCATCTTATCATCACCCTCCCTTTTTCACCTCATCTCCTCACCACCATCATCCCCATCATCACCCCACCACCACCACCACCACCAACCATCAACCCATCACCCTCAACACCATCCCCCTCATCACCATCACCCCCAATAAAGTAAAAAAAAAAAAAACCCAAAGTCACCCAAAAATTTTAAATCCATGGTTCTTAATTAAATGAAGTGAAACGATACATTTTGGAGAAAAAAAGAAAAAACGGCATTTTTTTAAATCTTGATATCATTTTTTTTATTTTTTCTGAATGTGTCGTATTAATGTTTTTTTTTGTTTTGTTTTCATTACCATTATTATTTTCTTTATTTTTATTTTTTCACCCTCATCATCACTCACATCATCATTATTTTTATTATTCCCCCCCCCCCCCCTTTTAAAAAAAGTAAATCATTATTATTATTACTATTTTTATTATAACTATTAATATTTTGATGCTGTTTTTGTGTTGTTGTTTTGTTTTTATTATTTTTATTTTATTTTATTATTATTATTATTATATTATTATTTTATTATTTTATTTATTATATTATTTTTATTTTATATTATTACTACTTTTTTCCCATATTTATTACGATCATATTATCATTATCACTTTTTTATTTTTTACTATAACATGATCTAACATCTTTATCATTTCTTATTTCCTTTTCCATCACATAAAAAAAGGTGTTTAAAAACGATTTAAGTTGCCATTATAATTTCATTTTCCTATTTACAGAATCGTTGCACTATAAACGTTTGCCACAAACTCGCCCCACTATATCGTTGCCCCTATAATATTGCCCTTTAAAAGTTTCCACTATAAATCGTTGCCACTATAACGTTCCACTATAACCCGTTGCCACTATAACTGTTGTACTTAACTCGTTGCCAATAACCCCGTTGCCACATAATCGTTGCCACTTTTTTAAAAAAGTTGCCCTATAATCGTTTTACCTTAACCGTTTGTACTATAAAACCCCTTGCCACTATAACTTGTTCCCCTATAACTTGCCCTATAACTCGTTGACCTATAACTCGTTGCCACTAAACGTCTCACTAAAACTCGTTGCCCCATCCTTTTCCGCTTTTATGTTCCCGTAAAACGTTGCCACTTAACGTTGCCACTATAACGTTCCACTTTAATTTAAAAACGTTGCCCCCGGCCCCATAACTTGCACTAAACTTGCACTAACGTTGCCACTTGACGCTGCCACTATAACGCTGCCACTATAACGTTACCACTATAACGTTGCCATTATTGCCACTAAGGTGCCACTATACGTTGCCACTATAACGCTGCCACTATAACGTTGCCGCTTATAACCTGCCGCTATAACGTTGCCGCTATAACGCTGCCACTATAACGCTGCCGAACTCATAACGCTGCCACTATAACGCTGCCACTATAAACGCTGCCACTATAGCGTTGCCACTATAACGTTGCCACTATAACGCTGCCACTATAACGTTGCCGCTATAACGTTGCCACTATAACGCTGCCACTATAACGTTGCCACTATAACGTTGCCACTATAACGCTGCCACTACACGTTGCCACTATAACGCTGCCACTACACTTTGCCACTATAACGCTGCCACTATAACGCTGCCACTATAACGCTGCCACTATAACGTTGCCACTATAACGCTGCCACTATAACGTTGCCAATATATTACGTTTGCCACTATAATGCTGCCACTAACGCTGCCACTATAACGTTGCCACTATAACGTTGCCACTATAACGCTGCCACTATAACGCTTGCCACTATAACGTTGCCACTATAACGTTGCCACTACAACGTTGCCACTATAACGCTGCCACTTTAACGCTGCCACTATCACGCTGCCACTATAACGTTGCCACTATAAACGTTGTCACTATAACGTTGCCACTATAACGTTGCCCACTATAACGCTGCCACTATAACGTTGCCACTATAACGCTGCCACTATAACGCTGCCACTACACGCTGCCACTATAACGCTGCCACTATAACGCTGCCACTATAACGTTGCCACTATAACGTTGCCACTATAACGCTGCCGCTATAACGCTGCCACTATAACGTTGCCACTATAACGTTGCCACTATAACGCTGCCTCTATAACGCTGCCACTATTACGCTGCCAGTATAACGTTGCCGCTATAACGTTGCCGCTATAACGTTGCCACTATAACGCTGCCACTATAACGCTGCCACTATAACGCTGCCACTATAACGTTGCCGCTATAACGTTGCCGCTATAACGTTGCCACTATAACGTTGCCACTATAACGCTGCCACTATAACGCTGCCACTCTACGCTGCCACTATAACGTTGCCAGCTCAAGTCAGTGCCGGGTAAATAGAGATGGTGACTCGATAAAAACACCGGGCGGAAGGCAATGGCAAACCACCGCTCTAAATTGCTAAGTAAAAATCATGGAAGCCCATGATCGTCAAGGCCGCGGTGGCCGAATGGTTATTGAGCGTCGGACTGTCACCACGGCAATCTGAATTCGAGGGTTCGAGTCACCGGCCGGAGCGTTGTTCCCTTGGGCAAAGGAACTTCACCTCGATTGCCTACCTAGCCACTGGGTGGCCAAGCCAGCCCAAGTCAGTGCTGGTCCCAAGCCCGGATAAAATAGAGAGAATGATTACCTAAAAAAAAGGTAACACCGGCACTCTCTGTGGAAAGGAACTGGGGACCCTACCACGTACTCACTCCAAGAGCATCACAACGTGAAAAACTACAATTAAGTATCATGCTGTGACCACGGCGGCTCAGACATGAACCTACCGTTAAAAGAAGAAGAATAACGTTGCCACTATAACGTTGCCACTATAACGCTGCCACTATAACGTTGCCACTACACGCTGCCACTATAACGCTGCCACTATAACGCTGCCGCTATGACGCTGCCACTATAACTTTTGCCCACAAATAACGCTGCCCTAAAACTTTTGCCACTATAACGCTCCCACTATAACGCTGCTGCTTTAACGCTGCCACTTAAAAAACGTTGCCACTATACGTTGCCCTATAACCTCCCACTATAACGTTGCCATTTTATAACGCTCCCACTATAACGTTGCCGCATAATTTTGCCCTATAACGGAATATTTTCCACTATAACGTTGCCACTAAAACGTGCCAAAACTTAATAACGCGCCAAAAAAAAAAACGCTGCCACCCCCTGATTTTCCTGACTAACGTTGCCCCCGGAATAAACGCTCCCACTATAACGTCCCACTACATAAACGTGCCCTAAAAACTTCCCTTTAGGCACATAACGCTCCCACAAAACGTTGCCAAATATAACGCTCCCCTATAAAAGGGCCCCAAACTAACGCTGCCACTATAACGCTGCCCTATAACGTGCACTATAACCTGCCACTAAAAACGTTGCACTATAAGTTGCCACTATAACCTGCCACTAAAAACGTTGCCACTAAAAACGCTGCCACTATAACGTTGCCACTATAACGGCCACAAAAACGTTCCCATATAACTTTTATACCAGTATCTAAATAAACATTTTTTTTAAACTCCCTTTAAAATTGCATTAGACTTTTCCCCACGTCGAAAAGAATAAAAATAATTAAATAAATGATAAATGGAATGGGAACTGTATATATATGGATGTATGTGACTTTACATATAAGTAAAGTAATGCTCGTCCATTTTCTATCTCATTCTTAGGGAAATATAGAAAACGAGATAAATTCAACAGTTAGCCAAGACTTATATATATACACATACATACATACATACGTACATATACATACATACATACATACATACATACATACATACATACATACATACATGCAAACATATAATATAGATATATATATATATATATATATATATAATATATATTATATATATATATATATATATATAAATATATATACATATATATATACATACACACACACACACACACACACACACACACCACACACACACACACACACACACACACACACACACCACACACACACACACACACACACACTATATATATATATATATATATATATATATATATATATATATATATATATATATATATACACATATATATACATATATATACATATATATACACACACACACACACACACACACACACACACAACACACACACACACTCCACACACACACCACACACACACACACACACACACACACACACACACACACATATATATATATCAATGTATATATATATATATATATACTATATATATATATATATTATTATATAACTATATATATATCAATATAATATAATATAATATATATATATCTTATGCATTATTTTTCATCATTAATGTATCGAGCAGTCATGCCTAGGATGAAACATGTAATAAGTTTCCTTTCAAAATTTCTTGACCTTTTATAGATCATGTTGAAAAAATAAGAACGTTTTTTTCTAAACATTTCAAAATATTTTTTAAAGAAAAAAATTCTCAGGTGGGTTGGTGTAAAAAAAAAAAAAAAAAGAAAAAAAAAAAAAAAAAAAAAAAAAAAAAAAAAAAAAAAATAATAATAATAATAACTAATAATAATAATAATAATAATAATAAAATCAGTGGAAATGATAAATAAGAAATAAGAAAGATTTTATTCAAATACAGTTACTTTATCTCCACCTTACATGCAAATAGTTTAGAGCAATTTCTGTTTTTTTTATCAAATCCTTTAAAAAAAAAAATACCCGTTTCTCATGAAAGCAGGATGTATAGTCTGATAAATATAATTGAGGAAGGTTTTACTTAAATGCTGCTACATCTAACTTCATTCTACATGCAAATAATTTAGAACAATATCTTTTTATTATTATTATTATTATTATTATTATTATTTCCCGCGCGTAGATTTTAATGACTTTCAAACCATTTTTCAAGCTCTGTGCAATCTCAGGAAAGGGGTTAAGCGGCAACTCACCCTCGATTCCAAATAAAGAGGCTCAAAACGCGAATCGAAACTGAATCTGTTCCCACTTGTTCTTCGTCATGGCGAGGTTTCACATCTTTCTTGTGCTCATGTGAGTTCTCTCTCTCTCTCTCTTTGTCTATCTATCTCTCTATCTCTCTCTCTCTCTCTCTCTCTCTCCTCTCTCTCTCTCTCTCTCTCTCTCTATCTCTCTTTATCTAATCTTCTCTCTCTCTCTCTAGCTACGTCAGTTACCTTTTAACTTTGTCCTACTTATTCCTTTATTGATTTGTTTTATTCATTCTGTTTATAATTTTTTCCTCTGTTGATTTGACTTTTCTTTACATATTATTTACTTTCTCAATTTAGGGCCGTCATGCTCTCTGTAGCCATGCCGCGCGAACAGTTCATAAGGACGACTCTGCACCCGGGTACAGGTGGAAAAGGTTTCTAAGCATCGAGATAATGGATTTGTATCTCAATAAACGTTTGCTTTAATCTTTATTTGCATAAACCCTTGGGTGAAAGATATTATAGCGTACACTGAGGCAATATACGTGCCGATGAATCTTTTTATTTTCAAGGGCTCTGAGCCTATTCTATGATTTTTTTTTTTTTTTTATTCTAAGCCGTTCTAAATTTAACTATTACATTTTGCAAGAGTTTATGATATCCAAAAAGGTGAAATGATGACGTGATTTTATTTTAAAAAAAACACAAAAAGCAGCACACCTACGAGTAAAAACACCCGGGGGCCCGGGATACTCAAAACACACGTAGTCACATTCTTTATCATAATCATCTCATCACCATCTCAAAGGTCCAAAGGGCCCCTACTCAAACCCAAAAGACCCCACCATATTACAAAGTCACAATTGAAAGTCTTTTAATTGCAACTGCTCGTACGGGTTTTAAAACCCGGATATAGACAGTTTATTTCCCGGGTTTACTTAGTGGAAAAAAAAAAATTATTTAACTATAAAGTTTTTTTTTCCATTTTTAATACCGGGGGATTTTTAAGTGTTTTTATTTATTTGTTTTACACCTGGTCTTTATCTCAAATCAAA
>NC_051395.1:51297199-51308393 GCF_015228065.2 Penaeus monodon | reverse complement strand
TCCCCCTCCCCCCTCCCCCGCGCAGACGATGATCACAATCTAGATACGTAGCACAAACAGAAACAAACGGAAGACCCACAGACGTCTCAAAATAAGAGGCGGAAACATAATAAACGAAAGAAACGAAAAAAAGAAAAACGGAGTAATAGAGAAACTAGAAAAAGAAAAAGAAATTAAAGAAAATGAGATAAATGAGAAAACAAATAAAAGAGAACACAAAAAGAGAGAGAGAGTAAAGAAGAAATGCAGAGAAAGAAAAATAAAGGAAGAAGAGAGAAAAATATAAATTAGATCCGAAGAAAAAACAAATAGAAATGATAATGAAAAATAATAAAACAATAAACAAGAAAACGAATATACGACAAAAAAACAGGAATATATAAACAAAGAAAAACAAACAGACCTTAATATCAAAATAAACAAGTAAACAAACATGAAAAAAAGAATAATAAAATAAACAAGAAGATCGTGTCATTGTCATCAGAAAGAGAGAACAACAATAATAATAAATAAACAAGAAAGGAAGCAAATAAACAAATAAATAAAAAGTAAGGAAATAAAAGCAAAAAAGAAAACTATAAAAAAATAGAGAGAGAAATTTTTGAAAAATTATGTATATGTACATGTATATATATATATATATATATATATATATATATATATATATATATATATATATATATATATATATATATATGTTGTTGCCTCTTTGCATCAACATAATATATTATCTCCTCAATATCTGATATAATCTTAATAGTTCATACTAGTCATATTTCTCTCACAGATCTTACTCTTTCAACTTGTATTAATTTGTTTAGGAAAATTCACAACTTATTAGAGAATCTACAACTAATTTATTAACTGTAAAGTATTATATATAGTAAACATGTAAAGTCAATCACATAAATTTATATGTCAATAATATAACATCTGAGTTCATTATAATCCAATACAATAATTATACCATATTAATTATCCATCTTTTAACTTTAACAAATAACTTGTCACTTTACTCTAACTGTTAACATACAAACTACATAATATAAATTTAAGCAAGCTGTTATTAATTAACCAATGTCAATGCTTAAAATAGACGTAAGCAGTTAATAAAAGAATTCCTTTCTTCACATACAATGATTGAAATCATAAAATTATTTGTAAGTAAATTGAAATACAGAAAATAGTGAGAATTATATTTAGGCAAGATGAATTACTTATACCAAGCAATTTAAAATACTAAGTTAATGTCTTTACACAATTACTAACTTAAACTCAAGATTATCTCCAGTAAAAAGTAAATGAGTACATTCTGAAAATGGACATAAAATGTCTTGTGCTTAATCAAGCAATCATAATACTGAATTAATATTGCTAAGCCGCAATTAACTCAAGCAAACTTATTCTAGGAATTACTTAACGATTACATACAAAACATAAACTTATTCTTACGCTCTACCGGAAATTAACAATCATCATCACTGTTAAGTCACACTTCCGTAGAGCTGAGATCTCGTAAAAGTAAATCATTAATTCCTTACTCTCTATGCTAACTCAATATATCAGTACACTTAGAATTCAAATCTATGTCTTCAATTATATCATTCTTCAAACTTGACAATCAAATCTATAATTATTCCATTATATAATTATTACTTCTAAAATGAACTTAGTCAAATACAATTCTTGGTCCTTTATATAGTCATACATCAATCAAGAAATACTTATAAACTACTTAATACACATTTTCCATAGCACATTCCCGTCCACCATGTTCCCCCTTAAACAAGAAACACTTCAACTGCTTCAATAGGGCTTACCCAAAAATGCCACCAAAGTGACATGGCTGCAAGGTGCTACCAGGGATGACTTTCAAGACCAACTCCAAACTCCTACTCCTCCGTTGGTCTGTCTCGACCCGTCTTTTATCCCCGCTATGGGGGCCCTTCCTGTCACGCCCTTAGCAGTTATCATGAATATAATTATAATTTCTATTCACTTATTCGAAAACTATCTGCGTCAGGACTTTCCTATGTCCCGGCAAATTTTCAACACTGTATTTATCACTTTAACTTTTGTCTATCTACCTTCCGTGTTATTTTCTTGATACCCGACTTGAATATTGTGATATATCTAGTGATCGCCTCCAACTAGTTGTTTTCGTATTCGTGGCTTCTAGAAGCTTCTGTTAGTCATGGCGTGAACCACGCGCTCAGTTTGATGTCATGGGTCATCTTCCTGTTTACCATCTTTTCATCTGACCATTTTTTCTGGATTTCGCCCTCATCTTCGCCGTATTGTTCTATTTTTTGATGTTGCGACCGGATGGTGCGTCCGCTCTGCCTCGCGTTGTTTACGAATAATGCGTATCTGTCCACGACATTACCTTCCCCTTTGATGAGGCTGCGTCCCTGCAGCCTGAGGGGTGGAGAGGGAGGGCCCAGGAGAAGGGAGGAGATCCATGGCGTCGTCCCCTGGAGCAGGCGTCTGGGCAGTTGCGGAAGCATCGTCGCGACGTCGCCAGTAACGGCAAACCACTCCCAGCACACAGCTCAGATGAGAGAGGACGAAAGAGACTAGTCCTCCCATAACTGCAATGGCCAGTAGGTGCGTAGTGGATAGGTCGTCCTCTAGGGGCTGGATGCGGTGGCGAAGTTCATATTCCCGCAGAAGGTCTGTGGCTTCACCTTCACTCCGGGCTTGCACACGAAGGATCTCCAGTTTAGGTGTGGGCGGGGCGGATGCCAGAAAACTGCGGACTGCATCGGGAAGAGTAGAGTTGAGGACGGCTGTATTGTAGGTAACAGCAGCCCCCTGGGTCGTACTCTGGGCAGGAACAACAAAGGTATCACTCCTGGCGGAGCAGGACTCCGGTAGTACAAGGAAACCAGAACCAGTCAGTTGGAGTCGGGTTCGGGTTCCATGTTGACCAGGGCAAGCAACAGACAATTGGAAAGGCTCGGGAGTTATGTATAAAAATGAACCTTCAACAGGAATTAACTGCGGGCAAAAAGTGCGAATCAATACAGAGTCACAATTAGACACAGGGTCTTGTCCAAGAAATCGGGAAGATAGACAGGAACGAGCTGTGGATGAGGAAAAAATAGGACCAATGTCTGTACATACATATAAGTGGTTGTGTTTTACACAGTTAAACATATCAAGGTCAGAGATCTCTAATTCTTTGTAATAATCTCTAGTGTGGCTAATGGCAAATAAAGGCTTAATATTAGAAAGGAGAGAGAAAAATCCCTCTCCAGTGGGAATGGGAATTGGAGTGGTTTTAAACAAGTCAAATATCATCTCTGGGTCACCTGCAAGTGGAATCTGAATATAGAGGATAACACCATCCTCAACTGATCTAGGAATCACCTTTATCACATCGTACCACAAGGACAGGTAGTCGGTGGTGACTGGAAAAAGGAGTTCCTTGCCACGGTGATAAATATTCTGTAATAATGCAAGCAATTTATCACGTGGGAGTAAATATGGGTCAAGAGAGCCCTTTAATGAAGCAAGAAGTGCTCTCTTCAAGTTGGAAACATGAGTGGACATAGACACAAATGCTGTGTGGACCAAGGACGTAAAATGCACTGTTGCAACTGACTGTCTGAGACTAAAATTATCTATCTGAATATCTTTCAAAAGAATCTTTGTATGATTTAATGCAGCTTCCAGATTACTTATACTCTCATTTATAATGGAGATATCTTGTGAGTGAGAATCTAATATCTGATTATGGACATTCACTAACTTCGCCTGTTCTATATAACCATGGCGGAGTTTCTCAATCTGTGAGTGAATACGACCAGTACGATGCTGGATTAAGAGCCATATCTGGAATGGGAATTTATATACTCAAGGGGTTTGTCCATTACCCTTGGGAACTCAGGGACTCGGGATGAGGATCTTAAGGAGTAAGGATGGGATGGAATAGGTGGTGCAGGATGGTGATAGGATTAGGAGCGGAAGCACCAGGAAGTGCCTCACCGGAGTTTTCACCTGCAGAAACTTGGTTAGTTCTTTCATTCACGCAATCTCTGTCACTCTCCATACCCATACTATCTTTCTCTTCATCTACATTCTCTAAAGCTAAAGCGTCAGCTTCCTCATCAATGTCAACGCCTTCTAAGTCTCTAAGAAGCCATTCTTCCCATGGAACATTATCTTGTTGCGTATGAGAACGTAACGATTCATCTGGCAGTGGGTATGGGCGTCCCACATATGGGTTTTCATCAATAGAAATTTCACTCTCTGCAACAACTTTAACTCGGTCAATGTGCACATTTAAAACCTTACCAGTGCCCAAATTCCTTATCTTCAAAATAACAGGATTAATAATCTTTAGCACTCGGTAGGGACCTACATACAAAGGAGCAAACTTACGTGATTCTCCCGACTTTCTTACATTCTTCTTTATGTACACCCTGTCACCCACAGTAAAGGGTCTGTTCAACTTCCTTGGTCCTGGTGCATTGGGGAGGGACATTGCAACCTCCCGTTGAACCAACTCAAATACCATGCCTGCTGTTGCTAACAACTTCTGCCTGTAGTCATCAATATTATAGTAGCACCTTCCTGGTCTACAAAACTTAATAAAAGGGCAGACATGGGTCTCTCAGGAATGTAAGGAAAAATGGGGTATCGCCAATAATGCGAAGGTAGGCCGTGTTATAGGCCAATAAGGCTAGGGGTAACATCTCATCCCAACATGATGCAACATCATCTACCATGGTACGTAAATTCTTATCAATGATCCATTAAATCTCTCTGCCATACCATTTGCAGCAGGGTGATATGGGGTTACTGTACTATGCTTTATTCCTAATATGGTTTGAACTCCCTGAAAAACTTCAGCTAAGAATTCACCTCCATTATCACTCACAACAGATTCAGGGGCTCCAAATATAGATATAACTTGTCTAACATATGCTTCAGCAACTTCTTTAGCACTTTTAGTCTTCAATGGAGCTGCAATGCCGTACCTTGTAAAACTATCGATTACGGTAAGAATGTATCTATGCCCGTGATCACTAACAGGTAAAGGACCAATTAGATCAAGGTGAACTCTCTGGAACGGACGAGTTACCTCAGGATACTTTAAAATTGGTGCCTTGGCACATCGTGCCGGTTTGAATTTCAAGCAAACCTTACATGACTTCAGAAACTTTTCAACATCTCTCACCATGGATGGCCAATATGCCATTCTCCGAAGGCGAGCTAAAGTTGCATTCTTTCCACCGTGTCCCGCAATCGGAAGGACATGGTTTAGCTTAATCACCTTGTGGACAAATGCGGAAGGAATGACTATTTGTCTAATCTTATGCGCATATTTATCCTGAAAAAGCCTATAGAGAAGACCATCTTCTCCTAATCTAAACTGCCCAACTGGAACTGGGAGTTTTGGTATAACCTCGGAATTACCTCTCAAGTATTCCTTTAACTTTCCCCATTTTACATCTTTGTTCTGAGCTACAGACAAGCTACGTAAGTTCCATTCTAGAACTTCATCTGCTCTGGTCCCATCATCTAAAGTAACAGCTCCAATAACTTCTTCGTCCAGTCTAATACGAGAGAGCGCATCTGCGACAACATTATCTTTGCCTGTGAGGTAGTCAACTTCAATATCATATTCAGCTACCTGCAATCGCCATCGAGCTACTCGTGTATTGTTGGAGTTAGTAATAAAGATATACTTCAGGGGTCTATGATCTGTCAAAATCCTTACTTTGTGCCCCAACAGCAGGGGTCTGTTTACTTTAAGACCATACACTATTGCAAGGGCTTCTCGTTCAAGTGTGCTATAATTTCTTTCTGCCTTATTTAAAAGTCTTGAGAAGAAAGACAAAGGTCTCAACCTACCTTGGTCATCCTCCTGTTGCAACACTCCACCAATAGCATAATCACTAGCATCAGTGGTAAGGGAAAAGGGTCGAGAAAAATCAGGAAGAGATAACACAACTTCCCTAGAAATTACATCCTTAATCTTTACAAAGCTCATCTCAGCTTCATTATTCCAATCAATCAATTGAGAGGGTTTGGTTTTTCTCTTCCCCATCTTGGTTAGCTCATACAAGGGGCGAGCCATCTTGCTGAAATTCTCCAAAAATTTACGGTAATAATTTGCAAGTCCCAAGAAAGACTGTAGTTCTCTCAAAGTCTTCGGCCTAGGAAAATCCCTAATTGCCTTAATCTTTTGAGGCTGTGCCTTAATTCCCTCCTGGCCGACCACATGTCCCAGAAAATCCACTTCCTTTTGGAAAAAACGGCACTTTTCTAGTTTAAGAGAAAGTTTAGCTTTACTCAAGCGACGTACTACTTCTGTTAAGTTTGCTAGATGGCTATCCCAATCATGACCTGTAACCAAGATATCAAGGTAACACCATCCTACTTGACCTATAACCCCAGCAAGTACCTGATTGATAATCCGTTGGAAACTAGCAGGAGCATCCTTTAAACCAAAAGGTAGTGTCAAATACTCATAACGACCCTCAGGAGAAGTGAAGGCAGTTTTCTCACAGGATGCTTCAGTTAATGGAATCTGGTGATAACCTTCACGGAGATCTAAAGATGTAAAAAATTTACTTTTTCCCATTTGCGCAAGAACTAAGTCAATATTTGGCAAGGGATATGTATCATTTAGTATTTCATTTAATCGCCTAAAATCAAGACAAAGTCTTATGGATCCATCTTTCTTTACTACAGGAACTAAAGGATGGTTATAGGGAGACTTACTGGGTCTTAGGACTCCTCTTTTTACAAGATCTCCAATTTTCTCACGGATCTGTTCATGGTATTTCAGGGTATGGTGTAGGGCCTGGTGTATACCGGCTTACCTTCTGTAATAATTTCATGAAAGAAAGTGTTGGAAATAGTAAGTGGTTCATCTTCTAAAGAGAAAACATTTGGATATTTATATATTAAATCCCTTATAGCTTCATATTCCTTACTACCCATATGGAATGTTTTTTCCACTTCTTTTAAAAGTTTACTAATTCTGGTAGTACCGTCATCCAACCTTTCCTCTTTTAAAACGGAACCTATCGTATTTCCATCATCTTCTGTGAATGATGGGTCATCAAAGGTCTGAGGGTACCTACCTTTCTCTTTCTGATAACTCCTACAGGGGTCTTTCTGATATTCACATATGGGAGACTTACCTCCTTTTGTCCAGCTGGCACATGTACAATTCCCGAGAAAAATATAGATGCATCTGCATTATCCTCAGAGGGCTCAAATAGATACGATTCCCCACCTTGAAACTTCCTGTCTCTAATTATTGCCTGCTTGGTGCCATAAGAATTAGGAGCTACATCACAGGTCTCTGAAAATACCACTTCATATGCATTTATATTCTTCTTTTTCCCTGTCTTAGTTGACGTACAGCTACAATAGTCCGTCTTTGTTAATTTTGGGTCTGATGTCTGACTCTTTTCCCGGTATGGAAGATCTAATTCCACATATAATTATTCTACTTTTTTCTTCCGACCTGGAGCGAGGGACTCTCGGTGAGGTTCATTTTCTATGGGGATTTCCTTACCATCAATGGTTACTGTCCAGGGGCTAGATGTAATAGTTAATTTGTGAGCCTGAGCAAAATCACACCCCAGTAATGCATCTATTCCCTCAAATAAATTTGTAACTATAAATGTAACATCACTAGTAAAACTGCCAAAAGTGATTGTCAAAGTAATCTCACCCCATACTGGTAAAGAGTTACCCCCCACTCCTTGTATTTGAACATCAGAAGGTTTGATTTTCCAAGCTAGCCCCATTTTTATTAATTTTTCTCGTGACATGACTGATACTCTGGCTCCCGTATCTAATCCTACATGGATACTCCAAGAACTATTTCCTTGTTTCACAGTTGAAACAAGATGAATCACCCCTACAGGGTTTACAGTCCTCCCAACACGTCAATCCCTCTTTTCCTGTAACTTACCTTCTCTTCCCTTGAGTTTGTAGTTATCACCTTGGGAACTACACTTACGGGCAATATGACCTAGTCCTCCACACTTAAAACAAGTCACCTCTTCGAGCCCCTGAGGCCTATAAGTATTACTGCTCCTCACACGATTTAATCCAGAGTATTTTGATCCAGTAGCCGACGGGAAAGTTCTTCCTCTTACCCCCTTTTGCAACTGTCTAGTGTTTCGGGGATTTCTAAAACAATTTATAGGCTCATGGTTAGGTACTCGCATCCCACAGAACAAACAACTCCCTGCTTCACGACCGTTACGAGAACTATTTTCCCTTTTTTCACTATTCCTTGTTTCTCGTCGGTCCCCATCACCCTCAGTCCCTAATTTCTGTACATGGGCCCGTTTGGACTGTGGTGAAGGGTTGTGTTTTTCTGGAGCTTCCCCTTTCTCCTTAGCTTCTCCGGCAACAAATGCGACACGGGAGGGTATCTTTTCCCGCTCACGTATCGCCTGAGCAGTCAAGTGAGATTCAGGGTGATGCTCAGCAAATGTTAAGGCCTTCTTTAGTAGTTTATGTGGGTCTTGTTTATCCTGAACAGTAACTTCCTTACTAAACCTCTTTGGCATTGCCTTCAAAAATGATTTCACTACATCAGCTAAAGTATAAGTTGCTCGTTCTGGTTCTAATTGATCAAGTTGGTCTCGTAATGTAAGGAGACGTATCAGAAAGGACCCTAGGGTTTCTCCTTGCTCATCAGCTTGTGTGTGGTATTTTGATCTGCGTCTGTTTTGCCTGTTGCTTCGGAGGCAGGAGTCTGCAGGGCCGGAGGCAGGGGTTTGTTGTGGGCCGAATCCCACCGCTGCCACCACTGTAACGATGGCCGATAAGCGGTAGAGTGCAGACAAGTCGCGTCTGGCACTATGAGGAAATCTTGGGCAGCGGCAAAGGTGAAACAGACTTCTTATTGTAATGAGAGGATGGTACAACTGACGGACAGAGATTCAGTCCAGTCAGCGTGCTGTAGGCTGTCTGTCTGTCACTCGCAGGCGACCCTCTTTTATACAGATTGAACTAGGAAACTCACAGGGGTTGCGATGTACTAGGAAGTATGGAGGAGAGGATGTGATCGTGTAAACGGGACGGCGTCGCGAGGCGGAAGGCCTGCGGATGTCGCGTCCGTTGTCATGTCTAGCAAAGGTGTGGTATGTAGAGGCTAGTGTTATCGTATTAAATATATATATTTAGTGTGAGGTGAAATAGGACATATGTGAACTAGGTATTACACACACACACACACACACACACACACACACACACACACACACACACACACATATATATATATATATATATATATATATATATATATATATATATATATATATATAAAAGACCAACATACCACAACTTGCGTAGAGGTAAATAATGATAAAATGTACGGCGTGATAAGAGAAAAGTGGATGTGCGTGCGTGCGTGCGTGTGTGTGACCAAGCCGAAAAACCCAGCGTAGAGACCGCAGTTCAAACGCCACTTGAAGCCGCCGGTGACTCTCGAGGAACAGCGAGCGACGTTCGAGGAGGAGGAGGACGAGGAGGAAGAGGAGAAGGAGGAGGAGGAGGAAGCGGAGGAAGAGGAAAGGAGGAGGAGGAGGAGGAGGAGGACGAGGAGGAGGACGAGGAGGAGGAGAAGGACGAGGAGGAGGAGGAGGAGGAGGTGGAGGTGGAGGTGGTGGTGGTGGAGGTGGAGGAGGAGGAGGAGAAGGAGGTGGAGGTGGAGGTTGAGGAGGAGGAAGGAGGAGGAGGGAAGAAGAAGAAGAAGAAGAAGGAGGAGGAGAAGGAGGAGGAGGAGGAGGAGGAGGAGGGGGGAGGAGGAGGAGGAGGGGGGGGAGGAGGAGGAGGAGGAGGGGGGGAGGAGGAGGAAGAGAAGGAGAGGACGAGGAGGAGGAGGAGGAGGAGGAGGAGGAGGAAGAGAAGGACGAGGACGAGGAGGAGGAAGCCCAGGGTTGACGAGCTGTCACGTCTTGAGAAATGGAAAAGGAAATTTTGCTTTCTCTTGGTCTGATTTTCCTCTGGTTGATTGATTGGTTGGTTGGTTGATTGGTTGGTTGGTTGGTTGGTTTTGGTTGGTTGGTTGGTTATTGGTTGGTTGGTTGGTTGGTTGGTTAGTTGGTTGGTTGATTGGTTGTTGTTGTTGGTTGGTTGGTTTGGTTGGTTGGTTGAGTTGGTTGGTTGTTGGTTGGTTGTTGGTTGATTGTTGGTTTTGGTTGGTTTTGGTTGGTTGGTTGGTTGGTTATGGTTGGTTGGTTGGTTGGATGTGTGGTTGATTGTGTGGTTGATTGTGTGGTTGGTTGGTTGGTTGGTTGGTTGGTTGGTTGGTTGTGGTTAGGTTGGTGGTTGGTGGTGTTGTTTGGTTTGTTGGTTTGGTTGGTTGGTTGGTTGGTTGATTGGTTGGTGATTGGTATTTGGTTGTTGTTGGTTGTTGGTTGGTTGGTGGTTGTTAGTTGTTGGTGGTTAGGTTGGTTGGTTTGGTTGGTTGTGAGTTGGTTGGTTAGTTGGTTGGTTGGTTGGTGGTTGGTGGTGGTGGTTGGTTGGTGTTGGTTGGTTGGTTGGGTTGGGGTTGGTTGGTTAGTTGGTTGGTTGGTGGTTGGTTGGTTGGTTATGGTTGGTTGTGTTGGTTGGTTGGTTGGTTGGTTGGTTGATTGGTTGGTTGGTTGATTGGTTGGTTGGTTGATTGGTTCGTTCGTTTGCTCCGATTGGCTTGCTTTGTTTTGTTTTGATTTGTTCGCTTGGTTTCCTTGGCTTGCTTGCTTGCTTGTTTGCTTCGGTTGGTTTGCTTGATTTGCTTCGCTTGCTTCCGTTTCTTTGTTTTGTTTTATTTTGTTTGCTTACTTTGCTTGTTTGCTTTGGATTTTTTGTTTGTATGTTTGCTTGCTGTCATCGTCATCACCATCGCTATCATCATCACCATCCTCTTCTTCACCTCATCTCCATCACCATCATCATTATCATCACCATCCTCTTCTTCACCTCATCTCCATCACCACCATCATCCCCATCATCACCATCACCACCACCACCACCACCACACCATCATCACCATCACCATCAACACCATCCCCATCATCACCATCACCACCAATAAAGTAAAAAAAAAATCCCAGTCACCAAGAATTAATATCAATGGTTCTTAATTAAATGAAGTGATGAACGATACATTTTGGAGAAAAAACAGAAACACTGGCATTTCTTTAAATCTTTGATATCATTACTA
>NC_051395.1:51282199-51287199 GCF_015228065.2 Penaeus monodon | reverse complement strand
CAAATATCACTGCGTTTAAATCTTCATCTCACTTCGTCTTCTTTCGGTAATCAGGTGTCAGAAGCTGATCGCCCTCCGACCACTGAACAACACGGTGTTACGAGGGAATATCCGGTCTTAGGACCAATAGTCAATAGATCTTGGGCGGATCAGGTAGGAATGACCTGAACCATAGGACTCCCCCCCCCACTATTTAATGATTTGCCTTTGACCTCTGTTACGATGGGAATGGTAGCATGACGATAAAGGGCTAATGAAAATGGTTCCATCTGACCCCCTTCTGTGTTGTGGTCTGGAGAGGCCTTTGAGCGTTGAGTTGGTCTGGTATGCCTTTTAGTAAACCATCGATAAAGCCGTGTTTCCATATTCTTAAGAGGGAAACACAAAAAAGACAGCAGTACAAAACAAGATCTATATAAGTAAGGCCTTTTCACTAGCGAGTTATGCGCTGTTTTGGGTGAAGGCCTATGACGTCACATGGACTGGCTGAGAACGGTGGGGGTGGGGGTGGGGGTGGGGGTGAGAACAGTAGGATGGGAGAAGGATATGATGGAAATCGGTAACCAACCTGAGCAAAAACTCAAGTGTTTTTTAGACGGCTCACACACACATTATATATATATATGTATATATATATATATATATATATATATATATATATATATACAAAACATACAGAGGCCGTGGTAGCCGAGTGATTAGAGCGTCGGACTCAAAGACTGTCACGACGGCAATCTGAGTTCGAGGGTTCGAGTCACCGGCCGGCGCGTTGTTCCCCTGGGCAAGGAACTTCACCTCGATTGTCTACTGTCATGGGAGTCCACAGTCCAGTGGCATGTTCCGTGCCGGTCCCAATTCAACCCCGATGAACGGGGAGGGTTGACGGCAGGAAGGGCATCCGGTCGTAAAAACGTGCCAAACCGTAGTGAAGCTGCGGATACAAAATCCGCACCGGCGACCCCGACTAGGGATTAAAGAAAAAGAAGAAGATATATATAACATACACACACACACGCACTATATATATATATATATATATAATATATATATATATATATATATATATATATATATATATATATATATATATATATATATATATATATATATATATATATATATATATATATTATATAATATAATATAATAAACAGATTGTCGCTATGGTCAGTGGTTAGAGCGTTGACTCGAAAGCTCAAATCCCGATCAGTTTCCGCCGCGTCAAATGCCTGCGTCTCGATACTAGGCTCGAGCTCGTGTCTCACGAGGATTAAAAAACGACATATCGCCTTGAGAAGATCAAAGAGTTATATTAGGGGAAGTCCGCGTAGACAAGGTTGTTAGCGCCCAGAACGCGTTATTGGAGAAGGCATCCAATAGGAAGTTAGTTATGAACAAATAACTTCAATAATGATTGAGAGAGGTCTAGTCCTGCAGTGATTAAATGGCTGTTGAACAAAAATATATAATCACAACAACACATGTGTTTATTTTGAATGGTATAAACAAACTCCGTGTGTACTATGGTACAAAAGCCGTTAATGCAAGACTCATTTCCAATAAATCTAGTTTTTGCCATTATAAGTATTACACCTTTAATAGGAAACTCATATATGATACATAGTTATATATATACGATAGAAAAACCCACACGTGAGAAACTAGATCGATAATAATATGTATATAGGATATCCTATAGGATAGTATTATCTATCAACGTGTATGATATGAATAATAATAAAGTGGTTGGTATGACCAAAAAACGAAAAAGAAAAAAAAAAAAAAGAAAAAAAATACTATATATATAAATTTATATAATAATAAATATAAAATAATGATTGTTGTATTAATGTAATAATATTCTGTATATATGTAGTAACGCTGTTGAAATAATATTTCAATAAATATATATTATATATATATATAATAATAATAATATTAATATCATATATATAAAATTAGTATATATATATATATCAATATATATATATATAATATAGTTTTGTATTATATATATATGTTATATATATAATATTATATATATATATATATATATAAATTATATAATATATATATATATATATATAATATATACAATTTATTAAATAATATATATAATATATATATATATATATATATATATATATATATATATATATATATATATTATATATATATATATATTATATATATATATATTTATATATATATATATATATATATATATATATATATATATATATAACCTGCAGTGCGAAGATAGGCTGTGTGATAATAATAATAATCGCATAGAAATACAAGTCCGGGGCATTGCGGGATGCCCTTGCTTTGTGCACGCTAGACAGTCACGCGTGTGAAGACGGGAGATGTTTGTACTTTCAATGCATGACTGACCGCATGATTAGCGTCGAACCCCTAGCATTTATGCTGCGTGACGTCATGCGCGAGACGGACGAATGTGAATATCTCTGTGAGACCTTACTTATATAGACCTTGATGCAAAACACGTGGTAAGACAGTGTCTAGCAATCGTCAAGCACGTGAAGAAGATACAGCTGAGGTAAGAGCTTCTGAAATTAGATATAATAGCGGTAGTAACATGAACTGGAAACGCAACAGTGAAAACTAGCCAGTAGACGGGAGGCGCCGGCCGGGCACCAGCGAGAAGGCCCTCTGCAGCGCCTTCTGGCGGTACCGCTGGTTCAGACCCACGAAGACGACGGGGTCCAGGGCGAAGTGGAGGCGGTAGATCGCATGGACGATCACGAAGAAAGGTTCCGTCCATTTGACGCCCATGAGATGCATGGTGATGTGGGGGACGTCCAGGAGGAGGTTCATGAGGATGAGGACGCACAGCGAGAGGCTGATCTGGTCCCAGCCGGGGTCCCGCGCCTCGGCGCCCCGCCTCGCGCACCGCCGGAAGCCCATCTGTTGGGGGAGAACAGACGCGTCGCCTCACTCGGAAACCTTGGCTCACTAACAAAGCACATCCAGTATAGATACGACTGGAAAAGAAATGGGCAAAACCACTCACGATGAAAACCATGGTGCAGTAGGCAGTCACTATGATGATTATCGGCACCAAGTAGAGCACGCCATACAGTACTTGTCCAACGGTGCTTTTCGTGGAAACTACCATTTCGTACTCCTGAACGAGAGAGAGAGAGAGAGATTCACACGTTTATAACGAAGGAAAACAAACAAGATCAGATTGGATGGATATAAATGCAAAACACGTTTAGCTTTCCTGACAAGTAAAACTATGTCAATGCTTTTTCCAATTTACCTGGAACAGGAAGGCCAGCGTCAGCGTCAGCACAGCAGGCAGGATGACAGCGACTTCGACCGCCACAACAACAGTCGACCTGGACCACAGCTTGTACTTCAACGGGAAACACACGGCTGTCATTCTGCAAGGAGGGACTCGTGGGAAGGTCCTTGTGATCTTGTGAAGCTCGAAATGTCATGTCTTTTGTTCTCATTGTCAGTTTTAATTGTGTGTAAGCATGCTGCACTACGAAATTATACTGCGTCATATTGCAGAGAGAGAGAGAGAAAGGAATTGTGTGAGATAGTTATCGAGGGAGGGGGAGGAGTGAGAGCCGAGAGACAGAGGGAAGCAGATCGGTCGACTACCTGTACACGGCGATCACCGTCAGCGCCATCTGCTCCATGCACGCAGCCATGTAGTACAGGGCCACGAAGGTCATCTCGGTCGCCCGCTCGGCCCGCCTGGCCTGCAGGAAAAGGAGCTCAATCACGGCGGTTCCCGGCAGGACGAACGAACACAGGAAGGCGTTGACTGCGAAGAGCAAGCACAGCTGGATCTTTGTCCCCGCTTGCGTCTTGTCACAGTTCTTCAGACACCACAAGCAGACGGTGCTGCCTGGAACGTGAAAAGAGACGCGTCAGTGTCTCTGCACGGGATGTACTCACTGGAACTTCGAATCCTTTATTGACTGCTCTAAAACATCTTTAGTCTTTAGATTGATGTAGTTCAGAACAGGAAATCAACCATTTGCCTATTTGGTACCAACTCAAAGCCACTCTGTAGTTATGTAGTTATGTAGTTATGCAGTTATGTAGTTTTTCCCTAATGGACATAACGGAAACCAACATTGGCAGTTATGACTAAAGAGATACCATACATGATCTATAATGGTGTTAATAAATTCAAGTATTGGTCCATCTTGCTAAAGTATTAATGTAACTTTCATTGCAATTAAATAAAGAAAACATGAATTCATAATCTGGTATTATCACGTCAAATATTAAATCAGTAATATCGATTTGGCAAAATGCCCAATGTACCGGCGGGCCTTTTCCCTGATCAATCATTCAATTAGCTCAACTTGGTTAGTACATCCTACTTTCTAAACATTCTATAGGGTTTAAATCAATATTGTTTCCAGCCCAATCAAGCACTCTAATACCATGATTATCCAAATGGGTTTTATTATGTTTGGCTGTGTGGCAGGGAATTCCTCCATGCAAGAAAATGCAATAATTATCTGGGAACTACACACGAAGTTGGAGCAGAAGACGCCTATCAATGATGCCACGATGTCCAACTTGATTATAATGACCTTTTACAATCTCTAATCTTCCAGTACCCAGGGCAGATATCACACCACTCCGCCTTGGTAGGGAATTTCACTTGTGCTCTCTGGCAGTCAGGGTGGTTCTAACAAATTATCGTCTGTCCTTCAGTCGTTTTACAGTAGACTCATCAGAGAAACCAACCTGCAAATAAAAACAACCATAAAAGTTACTGAACTTCATCTCCATGGTTTCTTTCTGATCTCGCTTTTGGACCAAACATCATATTAGATGCAATATTTTGTAACTAGCGTATATTTGTTCCATGTCTGCATATGCATATAACAAAATTATGTTTGAATTCCATAGCAACGTAGTCAAAAGGAAGATTTACGTGGGATTTACCTTTTCCCAGTCCTGTTACGTCCAATCCTTTTGAGCCTTTGGCCAGGCTATTGTTT
>NC_051395.1:51264699-51277199 GCF_015228065.2 Penaeus monodon | reverse complement strand
TTCGAATTTTGCTTCATGAATTTCTACCATTTCCCTTGGCGCAGCTATTAATTAAACACCAAGAAATTAATACCTCCCGACAGGAGCTTGCCCAATCGCAAATAGACTTGTCTGGAAGTCGCAAGTCGCTCCGTGCAGAAAAGATCTCGCATACAAATTGACAAATTTTAAAATAGCTTCGAAATCGAGCTGAATGTTCAAATCGGGTGTTCTTAAAAATGTGATTTCTTGAATCTGCATTGAACCCTTATCGTATGAACTTTGTTGCACCGAAAAGAATAAATCGGGTTTTCCAGTCCGAGTCGCACTTGAGCTTCGAGGCGATCAGGTTTTACGACCGGCAGGGATCGAGCAAGAGGTCGCCTGGTCGCCGTATTGATGCCAAAATTGCCCATACCTACCCTAAGAAGAAGACTAACATTGTAATGATCGAAAAGTATAAACGTGACATGATATTGACCCAAAAAATGACTATATATAAAATCAATCATTGGAAGGTCGCACCATATCAAGAGTTTAAGGTAAATGAGGGAGTGGTTGACAGTGTGTATTGTTCCGATATGGGAGGCAATTGATAAACACAGGCAGCAATTTCGTTAAAGGATTAAGAAGGAGTAAATGAACTGATAAGGAAAAACGAAGTTATAAGCACCCAAAACCGAGAGAAAATATGAGAAAAAAATTAAAAGAGGTTCCCATGTCATCGCTCAACGGAAAGCGCGACGCTTATAGAAAACGGGACTTGAATGCTTCATAAGATGGCGGTGTCCATTTCCCTTTTAAATGTGCGTCGCCCTCAGTAACTCTCTCTCTCTCTCTCTCCTCCCCCCCCCAAAAAAGGGTTTAAAGGAAAACCCCCAAATTTTTTTGGGCCTTAAAAATAAAAAAGAAAACCCCAAAAAGGGGGGGAAAAAAAAATTTCCCCCCGGGGTTTTTTTTTTTTTTTTTTTTTTTCGAATTTTTTTTTCATGAATTTCCCACATTTCCCCTTGGGAAAGTATTAATTAAACCCAAGAAATTAAAAAACCTCCCGAACAGGATTTTTGAACGCAATAGATTGTTTTTTAATTTGCAAGTCCTCCTCAAAAAGTCTCCTCCCCTTGAAAATTTTTTTTAAAAAGGTAATGTTAAAATCTTTTTTCTTTTTTTCTTTCTTTCCCTTTTCTTAAACTTTTTTCCCCAAAAAAAAATCTTTTCCTCCACCCTTCTTCCTCGGTTTTACCCCTTCCTTCCCTTCCTTTTCCTTCCCTCCTTTCTAAAAAATCTTGTTTCCCCAAAATTCTCTTTTCCCTCTATTTCTCTTAATCCCCTTCTTTTTTTTTTCTTTTTTCCTTTCTTAAAAACCGCTTTCTTAAATTTTAAAAAAAAATCTGTCTTTAAACCCCCCTTTTTAAAAATTCCTTTTCTCGCCCCCCCCCTTTTGGGGGCTTTTTGCTTCATTCTTCTTTCCTTTTTCGTCCCCTCAGTCTCTCTTCTTTTCCTTCTTTGTTCCCTTCTTTCTCCCCCTCTTTCCCTTTTCTTCCTCTTCCCTTCTTTCTTTTTCCCCTTCCTTCTTTTTCCTTTTTTTCTCCCCCTTCTCTTCTACCCTCCTTTTCTTCTTTTCCTTTTTTTCTTTCCTCTTTTCTCCTTCTCTCTCCCTCCTTTCCTCTTCTCTCTCTCTCCTTCTTTTATCTCTCTCTCTCTTCTTTTCTCTCCCCCTCTTCTTCTCTTTTTTCCTCTCTCCTCTTCTTTCCTCTTTCCTCTCCTTCTCTCCCCTCTCTCTTCTCCCCCTTTTCCCCCCCCCCCTTTCCTTTCTTCCCTTTTCCTTCCCCTTTCTTTCTTCTCTTTTTCTCTCTCTTTCTTCTTTTCCTTCCCCTCTTCTCTCTCCACTTTTCCTCTTCTCTCCTCTTTCTCTCTTTTCTCTCTCTTTTTTTTCGGGTTCTTTTCTCTTCTTTGCTCCCTGTTTCTCTCTTCTCTTCTTCCTCTCTTCCTTCCTCCCTTCTTTCCCCCCTTTCTTTTTTCTCTCTCTCTTTCCTCTCTTCTTCTCCTCTCTCTCTCTCCTCTCTCCCTCTCTTTTCCTCTCTTCTCTCTCTTCTCTCTCTCTCTCTCTCTCCCTCCTCTCTCTCTCTCTCTCTCCCCCTTTTCTCTCCTCCCTCTCTCTCCCCTTTTTCTCTTCTCTCCTTTTCCTCTCTCTCTCTCTCTCTCTCCTCCCCTTTTCCTCTCTCTCTCTCTCTCCTCCCTCTCTCTCTCCTCTTCCTCTTTTTCTCTCCCTCTCTCTCCTCTCTCTCCCCCTTTCTCTCTCCTCTCTCCTCTTTTCCCCTTCCTCTCTCTTTTCTTTCTCTCTCTCTCTTTTCTTCCTTCTCTTCTTTCTCTCTTTTCTTTCTCTCTCTCTCCTCTCCTCTCCTCTCTTCTCTCTCTTCTCCCCTATTTTTTTTTCCCCCCCCTATTTTCCTTTCCTTCTCTTTTCTCCTTCCTTCTTTGTCTTTCCCTTCTCCTTCTCCTTCCCCCTTTCCCTTTGTCTTTCCTCTCTCTTTTTTTTTTTCTTCTCTTTTTTTTTTTCTCCCTCAAGTCCCCTTCCTCTTAAAAAAAAAACTTAACAGTTTTGGCCCTCAAGGACTGACAAAACCTTTTTTTTCCCGGGGTTATTTTTTTTTTTTTTTTGAATTCTTTTCCGGGGTTTGGAAAAATTGCCCCCAAATCCAAAAAGACCATTTTGAAAAGTTTTAACTATTTGTTTGGGGTTTTTGAAGCAGTCAGTTTTTTGGTGTGATTTTTCTGCGTATTGCGGGCCTTTTGTTCCAAGGAAGTTCTTTACGACCAGAACAAATCCCTTCCCCCGTTTTCCGTTCGACTTTTTTCTTGAGTTTTAAAACTCTGGATCTCTGAAGCTGACGTAGTTGAGGCCCCGTAAAAGATTCAGCTTTAAATTTCTCCAGGTCCCCCCTGAAAAAGCATGGCACAGATGAGTGAAGCAGCCACCACCCTTTGTCCGAGTTTTGGTAACTGTTTCATCAGCCATTAAATGTGCAGGGGGGGGAAAGTTTCCTGCTCTGTCCACCAGAGGGGCGTTAGAGTTTTTTGACTGCTAGGCCATTCCCCCCGCAAGCCCACCCTTTTTTTGGGGGTTCTGAGCTGGGTCCTCCCCCCTGCACAAAAGCACGGGTACTCGTGAAACCGAATGCTGTCCCAAAAAAAAGGGTTCACCATCTTCAGTCAACACGACATCCATCATCTGACAATAACGAATTTTCTCCGCAAATTCAGGGCTGCTACTTTCCTTCAGTGAGCCAGGGGTATGAGGCTAACTGGTTCCCGTTGTGCACCTGAACGGCTTTAAAGCGATCTTTTGCTGCTGTCAAAAAAACAGTCTCCATTCTTCAGGTTGGTATTTGGGGCAACCAAATTGTCAAAAGCTGTAAAAATCGACAGTTCACCAAGTCTTTTTCTTCAAGAAAAAAAAAGAAGGGATTCTGATGTCTGTTGCGGTAGAAAGTGTGCGGTACTGTCAGAAAAATTTTTTTTTTTTCGTTTGATGCCACCAATTCGGGGGTGACTTTGGCAAGTTTAAGTCACGACAAGATCATTTTGCTCCTTCTGGAAAAAGGGTCGGAGGCATCGGGATCATCGTAGGGAAATACTTCTTCATGTCTTCATTACGGGAAAATTTTCGTCCTTAAAATCAGGAAGTTTTCTGTGACAGGTACTGAATTCATCAGAGTGGCACGGCGACTGCATTCAAGAGCAGGGTACTTGAGGGGCCCGGTTCTTTCTGTTGATCCCATCAAATTTAAAAGCACAGAATAACAGTCCCCTGACAGGTTTTTTTTGCTCCTCCAAACCATGGAAATTCCAAAATTCAGCCCCTCCCCCTTTTTTCCACGGGGGCCCCCGGGGCGTAGACACTCGGTGCATTTCTTTCAGACCGTGAGGGGCCCCCCAAACTTTGTCCCCATCACCAAGTTTCATCCAAAAAACATGATAACAGCTTTTTGAAAATTTTTAGGGTTTCCGTTAGGAAAACGGGTATTGCCGAGATGTAGAGAAACATCCGGCTTTTTTCTGCAAGACCCTTTTGGACGAATCCAATCATTTATCGAATAAGGAAAAAAAGTTGTAGCAAAAAATTGTCGGTCGCAATTTTAAAAAAATATCGTAAACCCCCCAAAAAAGCAAAAGCTAAAACCTTTATGTATGAACAACAAAACCCCAAAAAGAAAATTTGGCAATAGACACAAATTTTTTCCTGATTTGGAAAAAAACTGTTATTTTTTATTCAGGCATCAAAATTTTTCTAAAATCAGTTAAAAAATTTTTGATGTTTTTTTGCTGTTTTCCAGGGTTTTATTATTACACTAGCGTTTACAAAGATTATACAGAGTATACATAGTTTACTCATTTTCTTCCCCCAAAAAATGCATTTTACCTTGAATTTACATATTCTTTACAACGGTTGCAAAATTTACGAGGTGATTCTGTACCGAGAAAGATCACGTGGCCAGTGTGTGGGATTCCTGCTTTTGCCTTTGACTTAGACTTCGCTTCGTGATAAAGAGCAAATGAATTTTTAATCGAAATTAAGCTTTAAAAAAAAAGTAACAAAGCAAGAGATCATTGTTTTCTTCTTCATCTTCTTTTTCTTCTTTTTCTTTTTCTTCTTCTTCTCCTTCTTCTTCTTCTTGGGATTGGCAATCTGGTAATTCAAATTTCAAGCCTGGTGTTGGCTTGATAAATATTTGGTTTGTTTTTCAAGTTACCAAAGAGTTGCAGAAGCATAAAAAAAATTTAAATGTATTTAAAAATGTTTCAATTTATACTTCGCTCATTTCAGTAGTCTATATATAAAGCAGAGAAATTTTTTCCTGGATATTCCACTGAACAGACCTGTTTAACATGACATATTGCCCGGAATAATTAATCACAAGATATAAGATTTGTATCTGGATTAATCAGTAACAGGAAATCTTATGCATAGGTAATTTTTTCATGTTTTCACTCTCACTAAAGTGCACAGGTGCATAAATAGACATGTATATAAACATTATGTGTTTTTGTGTGCGTCTGTGTCTGTGTGTGAGTATGTGTACACATTTCTAAGTAAGGATAACGACAAGCCAGAAATGGGAAGCTGAACTTTACCCGGGCTATGCCTAAGAAGGAAGCCCGGCCCGACTAATGCCGACTGGATTAGCGTGTGCCAGCTGGTTGCTGACGGAATGAGCTTCGTCCTCCCCCCCCCCCCACCGTGGTGCCGCAGCAGTAACCTCGCGCCTGGGAGGGACGCGAATCGCCGACCCCTCGATTTGAGAAACCGTACATTACCACAGTTGTTTACAGCAAAAGTTTGGAAAGAAGAGTGGAAAGGAAGAATGGGGCAGGGGAAGGATAAGGGGTTTAACCCAGCATGCAGGGCAAAGCTTGGGATAATAGTTGTAGTGGGTTCTTTGAAAGAAGGAAAGGGGGGGGGGGCCGGCGCCATCTTGAATCTTCTGCGTTCGGTGCGGGTGTCCTCGGGCGCGCGGGGCCTCCCCTCCGCCACACGAAGCTGCGCGTGAGGGCGTCCGGCCAACTCTCGGTGCGTAAGGCATGAGTACCCTACGACCTTGAGCGCGCGCTCGCGGCGTTCTCGTGGGAAGCGGGTGAAGGCGCGCGGCCCGGGACCTCGCTATAGCGAACAACAGCTGGATTCTCAGCTAACCTGAGAGGTTGGGATAAAAGCTAACAGTTTAGGTGCCATCTACAGTGCGCTCTGGGCAGGGCCTCCTCGAGCGTGATTCCAGGGCTATCCCTCGACTAACCTATGCTGTTGAAGCAGGCTGAAGCCGGTCGCTGTTCAAGCCTGGAAGCTTATAAGATAATATCTTCCACAGATATGTAGCTTCCCGTGGAGATACGTTCGCTCAAGGCACCCGGAACCTTAGTATTGGTGGACCCGCACGATGCTCAACTGCACCAGCTGCACCAGCTGTGACCTGGCGGCACAGTGGAAAGTGTACGCCCTGGCCTTCGAGATACTGGTGTGCGCCTGCGGTGTCTCCGGTGAGAGGCCATGACCAGTGGGTGTGAGATATCTCTCTGGGACGGTACACACATATTGAGTGAACATCCTGTACGCAGACACTGACGCGTCTCTTTTCCCGTTCCAGGCAGCACCGTCTGCTTGTGGTGTCTGAAGAACTGTGACAAGACGCAAGCGGGGACAAAGATCCAGCTGTGCTTGCTCTTCGCAGTTAACGCCTTCCTGTGCTCGCTCGCCATGCCGGGAACCGCCGTGATTGAGCTCCTTTTCCTGCAGGCCAGGCGGGCCGAGCGGGCGACCGAGATGACCTTCGTGGCCCTGTACTACATGGCTGCGTGCATGGAGCAGATGGCGCTGACGGTGATCGCCGTGTACAGGTAGTCGACCGATCTGCTTCCCTCTGTCTCTCGGCTCTCACTCCTCCCCCTCCCTTGATAACTATCTCACACACTTCCTTTCTCTTTCTCTCGCTCTCTCTCTCTCTCTTTCTCTCTCTCTCTCTCTCCCTCTGCAATATGACGCAGTATAATTTCGTAGTGCAGAATGCATACACACGATTAAATTTGACAATGAGAACAAAAGACATGATATTTCGAGCTTCACAAGGTCTATAGTGAGTGACGCAAGAACTTCCCATGAGTCCCTCCTTGCAGAATGACAGCCGTGTGTTTCCCGTTGAAGTACAAGCTGTGGTCCAGGTCGACTGTGGTTGTGGCGGTCGAAGTCGTTGTCGCTCTGCTTGTTGTGCTGACGCTGACGCTGGCCTTCCAGTTCCAGGTAAATAGGAAAACGCATGGACATAGTTTTACTTGTAATTAAAACTGAAAGTGTTTTAGGTGCTTTTATATTCATCCATTCTGATCTTGTTTGTTTTCCTTCGTTATTAACGTATAAATCTCTCTCTCTCTCTCTCTCTCTCTCTCTCTCTCTCTCTCTCTCTCTCTCTCTCTCTCTCTCTCTCTCTCTCTCTCTCTCTCTCTCTCTCTCTCGTTCAGGATTGTGAAATGGTAATTTCCACTAAGAGCACCGTTGGACAAGTACTGTATGGCGTGCTCTACTTGGTGTCGATAATCATCACACAGACTGCCTACTGCACCATGGTTTTCATCGTGAGTGGTTTTGCCCATTTATTTTCCAGTCGTATCTATACTGGATGTGCTTTGTTAGTGAGCCAAGGTTTCCGAGTGAGGCGACGCGTCTGCTCTCCCCCAACAGATGGGCTTCCGGCGGTGCGCGAGGCGGGGCGCCGAGGCGCGGGACCCCGGCTGGGACCAGATCAGCCTCTCGCTGTGCGTCCTCATCCTCATGAACCTCCTCCTGGACGTCCCCCACATCACCATGCATCTCATGAGCGTCAATTGGACGGAACCTTCCTTCGTGATCGTCCATGCGATCTACCGCCTCCACTTCGCCCTGGACCCCGTCGTCTTCGTGGGTCTGAACCAGCGGTACCGCCAGAAGGCGCTGCAGAGGGCCTTCTCGCTGGTGCCCGGCCGGCGCCTCCCGTCCGCCTCTATGGCGGTCTCGCGGTCACTCGAGAGGATCACGGCCGTGCCAGTTTCTGTGTCCTGAACTTTTCGTCTCTGAGCCGACGCAAGTGTGGAAACGAAGGCGTGTTATTGATTCATGCTGAACAAAATGTACATAAAAATAATGAACAAGAAGACACACGAGTATGCCTGAGGTCGCTTCTCTGTGTTACATCTTCATGCCCTGAAGAAGTGATGAAGCGAAAAGGCCTTCAAGAATATTCAGGGATTTTCTTGTTCTTTCCTTCGTTGCTTTCATTGAATGTTGCATTGCTGATGAGAGTGAAAACAATGTTAAGCCAAGAACGGGGAAGGAAATTTCTACTTATGCTTTTCGTGTTTTGTGCTTTGACCATATCCTCTGTGCTGATCATAATATCCATTCGCGTCTCAAAAGAAAACGTAATGATTTGAGTCAAGTCCCCAACGAAAGCTGTATGATTTATTTGCAGGTACAGGGCATTTTTCATGGGTTTATTTTGCTGTTCATCTTTCTCTTACTCTCTCTTTTCTCTCTTCTCTCTTTCTCTTTCTCTTTCTCTTTCTCTTTCTCTTTCTCTTTCTCTTTCTCTTTCTCTTTCTCTTTCTCTTTCTCTTTCTCTCTCTCTTCTCTTTCTCTCTCTCTCTCTTCTCTCTCTCTCTTTTTCTCTCTCTCTCTCTCTCTCTCTCTCTCTCTCTCTCTCTCTCTCTCTCTCTCTCTTACTTATTCTATATATATATATATATAAATATATATATATATAATATAATATATATATATATATATATATATATATTATATATACATATATATATATATATATATATATATATATATATATATATATATATATATATATATATATATATATATATATATATTAATATATATATATCCCTGACCAGGACTTGAACACTTGCCGCTCCGGGTAAGACCAGAGTGACCAGTACAAAACCAACCAACTTTCATATTTCGAATTTCTAAATCAATTTCAACCGAGTGCCCACGGGGAGTGTTAATTTGATGTTACAGTTTTTAAGATTACTGCACAAGTTGTGGAGAGTGGCTTTAGAATGGGAAAACCAATAGTCTTAGTTGTTCTTCAGTGAGAAATTTGTCAGAAAAATTAAATATAACTTTATCTTATTCATTTTTTTTTCTGCACATCAATTCCTAGATTCAGGAGTTTTTTGTTATGGATGATGTCTACTCTACGCAGTTTATTAACTAAAGTATCGTTGGTTGATCTAGAAATACAAATTTAGTCCAGTGAAGATAATGTAGTTTTCAACAGTGATAGATTGTCACTGAACTCTTTAGTGATTGCAGATTTGTGTGTGTGTGTGTGTGTGTGTGTGTCTTTAGTGATTTTCCCGCTTCAGAAATTCAAATTGCAGACCATTAGTCGGTTTTTCAAATTTCATGACAGTTTATATAGACAAACAGAAGGTGTAGCCAATGGGGTTCCCTTCGCCAATGCATTCCTGTACTTTCATGAATAAAACTGGCTTGAACAATGCCTGTCTGAGTTTGAACCCCGTCCATTGCCGTTGAGTCGCTGATGGCACCTTTCTTTTTTTCAAACACTCATCACACGTTAACCTTTTTCTGACTTATCTCAACTCGAAACACCCTAGCGTCAAATTCACAACGCTAATAACGCCACCTTCCGTACAGGCATTTACCGAAAGCCAACCTTCACTGTCCTCGGACTTCACAGTTACAACCCACATTTATACAAAATTTACAGCGTTAAAAAAAAATTCCTCGAGCCTACAACTTGTGATGTTGTAGGCTGATGAATGATGAAATTATTTTTCTTAAAGATTTCTTTGTAACTAATGGGTACCGACAAAATTACTAAAAACTTTCCTGTGTAAAATATTCTCAAACCAACACACTGCCTCTTCTGTTAAAAAAGACCATAGCTATGTGAAACTACCGTACATGAGGAGTTTAAGCTTTGAAATCAGGAAACAACTAAAACCATTGTTACAGAATATATATATATTTTTTAACGGTAGGTTCATGTTTGAGCCGCCGTGGTCACAGCATGATACTTAATTGTAGTTTTCATGTTGTGATGCTCTTGGAGTGAGTACGTGGTAGGGTCCCCAGTTCCTTTCCACGGAGAGTGCCGGTGTTACCTTTTAGGTAATCATTCTCTCTATTTATCCGGTGCTTGAGACCAGCACTGACTTGGGCTGGCTTGGCCACCCAGTGGCTAAATAGGCAATCGAGGTGATGTTCCTTGCCCAAGGAACTTCATCGTATATTAAATATCAAATTCCCTTTTGACTTTCACCAATACTAACAATATCGCTAACTTTCTCAAACAACCAATGAGGTGTAACTCTGATATGTGTTCTAATGTTGTCCCTGCTGCCAAGCTCGGTACGTGGGGTCGACCTCACGATGGTTACGTCACCGCATTTTAGAACACAAAGGCAAATCCTTTAGGACTGCCCTTCCGCTGAGCAAACCATCTTTCTCGGCAATAGGAGAACACCCCCACATCATTCACATCCTTTCTATAACACAGATTTTAGTATTCTATCCTCACACCCACTTAGAACTCATCTCAGAATCTTTTATATATATATATATATATATATATATATATATATATTATATATATATATATATATATATATATATATATTTATATATATATACGTCTGTATGTATATATATGCATATATATATGTATATATATCCATATATACATATATATATACATATATATATATGTGTGTGTGGTGTGTGTGTGTGTGTGTGTGTGTGTGTGTGTGTGTGTGTGTGGTGGTGTGTGTGTTGTGTGTGTGTGTGTGTGTATATGTATATAATATATATATATATATATAAAATATATATATATATATATATATATATATATATATATATATATTTGTATATATATATATACATATATATATACGTATATATACATAGATACATGTATATATGCATAATTTATGTATATCATATATATATATATATATATATAATATATATATATATATATATATATATATATATATATATGTGTGTGTGTGTGTGTGTGTGTGTGTGTGTGTGTGTGTGTGTGTGTGTGTGTGTGTGTGTGGAGTAAAAATAACGCCAAGGAATTTGCCTGAAGAACGGTATTGGAAGAAGAGTGGAGGTTGGGGACACGTGCCTGGGAGAAAATGATGGAGAAAGATTTGGAGATAGAAAAGCGGAAGCCATGTGGCACAGGAAGATACTGATGACAGTGTAGATAAGAAGTTGGAGTTAGTATGGATGTGCCAGAGGCGAAGATGGTTAAAGCATCAACATGTAGTAAAACTGAGGCTATGTCATGAACAGCAAGAAGGACTGAGGAAAGGGTGATGATGTGGAAGAGACAATTTTGACTTGGAAAGCGCGTTTGGAGAGGAAAGAATTTATAAAGAACACCTGTGTTTTTGCGTATGCCTAGGGAGGACAATTGTTGGAGAATATGTTGGAGCCAATCAGCTTTATCAAAGCACCAGCATGAGGGATTAGGTAGTGATACATGGTAACTACAGGGAAAATGGTCTTGAACTGGCCAATGGAAGTCTAAATGGAGCATAGAGAGAGGTCAAGACATGAAAACGATTGCTTGCGCATGTCAAAGTGTGTGGGGCGATCTGAATTAAGAATAATAAGGTCAGTTATGGAGAGGAAGCGTT
This sequence comes from Penaeus monodon, assembly GCF_015228065.2. NCBI lineage: Eukaryota > Metazoa > Arthropoda > Malacostraca > Decapoda > Penaeidae > Penaeus > Penaeus monodon. The sequence continues at coordinate 51,266,000 of NC_051395.1, read as the reverse complement.
CTAGGGATCGGGCACGGGAGGTAGTGATGGAGTCACCCAAAAGAATGTGGCGGCAGTTAAAATCACCAACTATGAGGAAAGGTGGCTCGTGGCAGTGTTTAGCAGGATGTCCTCAACGCCAATAATTTTGCCATTGACGGGGGAGGGGATTGATATGGTCGGACAGGGTGGGATTCTCCGCCAATGTAAACATTAATGGGAAAGCCATGTCTCCGGAAAGTAATCTTGGCAGTGTTGTTGGTTTCTTACGATGGCCTCTCGGGGGAATGGTGTGGCATCAATGAAGTCAGTTAGGGTTGATAATGCTATAGCTTGGGTTTCGGATGGTACAGAAGAGTGTTGTCAAAGTAAAGAGCTGTGGGAGGGAATAACGAAAAATTGGTCCCATTTGGCTAGGCTAAGTAGAGTATTTAAGATATTCAAAATTACCCCCTGTGTGCAAGGAATGGCCAGGGTTACCATCCATTGGCGTCGAGGGATTTGAACGCAGGTCAGCAATACTGTTAGACAAGATCGCTGCACCACACGGAGGTGGACAATAAGGTTGTAAGTAGTAATAAGGGTGGATGTGGTAGTTGATGAAGAAAGTTGTGGGGGTAGAGGGGATGAAGTTGAGAATGTTGGGAGAGTAGGAATGTCTCCTGGAGGTTGAGCATTGACCTGGGTGGATAATATGCAAGTAGGCATTGAGGAGGGGGTAGTCGTAGCAGTGTTCATAGCCATAGCCAAAGGGAGAGCCTGGAGTCGGTGGGGCTATTTGATGAAGGGCCAAACCTCATTGGCCCTATTGAGGGTATAAAATCTTCATTACTGGCCATAGTAAGCCTAAAGTAAGTCGGGCAGAATAAAAGACCACCACTCAGGGTCCTCTTGTGGGGTAAAGGCTAGACAGCTAAACAGGGGAATACCGTATCCATGGCTCCCCCAGGCCGTTCAGGACTGGCACAAAGTCATCCTTTCATCCTTTCAACATGGCTCTCACACCCTAGGAAGTGGGTAGTAGAAAGGGTTGGGAGAAGAATGGAAATGAAAAGTGGGAGGGAAAAAAACGTGCAAGATTAGTCGAGTCGAGAGCTGAGGCCCAAGGCAGGGGAGATTCCTAGAATTGGGTCCCAGTCCTCGTCTCTTAAGCCCCCCACGACAACAACCAGCAAGGGATTGGGGGGATATGTATGTGTACATGTATGCATGTATATATGCATGTATGTATGCATATATATACATATATATATATATATATATATATATATATATATATATATATATATATATATATATATATATAGATAGATAGATAGATA
>NC_051395.1:51257199-51262199 GCF_015228065.2 Penaeus monodon | reverse complement strand
ATATCAACTAATTTGGTCATTGAAGAATTCTGACTTTAGTTTCTGCTTTGGTTTCTTTGATTCCCCAAATTATCAAACTTTCCAAAATGAGAAGTCAAAGAACTATTAAGAACAATGATGCTTCATAATAATGTTAAAACCACTGTATTGTCTGTATTAACCCAATGCTGCTGAGAAAATATAGCGTTCATTATAACGAACACTACATTTACATGGCTCCATAAGTGCTTAGCCTCCAAGGTAACAATTAATCGAGCTGGTGATCTCACTTGCTGTCACCCTTTTTCTTACTAATACCAACAATACTGATGTTATTATTATTTTTATAATCATTACGTTATCAACATTACTAATAGCAATATAATATAAATTAGAAGATTTCCCAATAACGAGGAAAAAGCCAAACAGGTGAGATACGTAGCATTAACAATTCACTCCTTGGTAACTTACTACTTTTCGAACCTCCAGACAATTAATAATTGAACTCGTAATGGGTACGGCATGTATCCTGGCGGCACTAGGTTAAAAACAGACGAAGATAATAATCATCAAAAATATACAACGACCAAGACTTCAAAAATGAAACCACAAACCCATATTTTGGTTTTCTTTCACTATTTCTTTTTCTTAAGATAGACTTAAGATAGTGTCTTACATTGACTCAAAAATACTATATTCACATGCCATCATACTCAAGACATGCATATCATTAGATACTTAACATAAAGCACAAATCTCTCTTCAGTGCACGAATATACACCGTAAAATGAGTATTATCAAAATTATTTACAATTTCATAAAGACAAACTTTGAAATTACCTAACATTAATTACCTCAAGATAATCAATATACTAGATTATTTGTTTTATGAATGTAATTTAACCAAAAAGAAATAAAAAAAGTTCTAATACAGCTGCTTTTTCCTGCATCTGCATCATGAGAAAAGTTGCATAACATTCCATACATTCTCAGTTAACATTTGCTGGTTTATCTGTGCATAGGATGTGGATAAAACTCCATTCATGATAAATATGTATATCATAAAACATGACTCCGAGTTCACATTAAGCCTAAAAAAAAAACTAGCTTCACATGACTCTCAGGTATCTGTACAACAGAATTTATGTACTTTTTCTTTTTGCGTCTTGATATTTTCCTTAAAAAAAGAAAGAAAAAGAAAACATGAGAAAAACTACCTATATTTTGTTCTCTGAGCCAAATATTCAGATCACTTACGAGATTCAGGTAGAGATATTCAGTTCCTTATAACTCTTCTTGTCTTACGCTAAACATGTCATAACTGACTTATTCAGTCTTTCTTACATTCAGACATCACTGTCTCAGCACCTTAGGTAATTTATACAATACACACTTGCTTTGTCTTTTTTATATATAATGTTCTTGCCTCTTTCTCTCTCTCTCTCTTCTTTTTCTTTTATTCCTCACAATAAACTTTTTACCACCAAAAATATACTCATGCATTCCATCTTTCCCATGAAGACACTTTCCAAAACAACCACAGATTATACGAGAGTTTATGAGTACACACCGATGTTCTTTGGTTTGTAAGAAGTACCTTTGGAGGCTCCCAACACCCCACATTACCTCCACAGCACCCAGAGTTTGCTAATGCCCAGCTACAATGTCCTGCAACATTTGCTGTGCTAGTAACATCTTCTGGAGGACTCTGGATATTTCTCCTTCAGCTCTCCTTTGAACTGTCTGAAGAGAATGCGGTTCTTCTCCTGCTCCATGTCTTTTGAACTGTGAAAGTTGTTTGAGGTCTTGAAACCTTCGTGTACCACAAACGCAGAGTCCAGCACCACGAAGCGATACCCAGCCACGTGTAGTTCACACACCTGCCCGTGTGAAATAGGAGTAAAATACATTACTGAGACTAAATATTACAAAAAAGGAATCAGATGGTTCTGATGAAGAGTCAAATACTTGCACCTTTTAATATTAACAAATAAAAAATCTAGTTTAAATATATTCCTTTATGGCAACTTACTGATATCTGAAGCAAATAGCAAACACTATTCCAAGCCAGATTATTTAATTCTTCATAAGCATGTTAAATATTCAAAGAATCATGGGATCTACTTATTCCAAAGCCTATACTACTGAATCAGACATTTTACCAAAAGACTGCTTGTCAAAGGCCTTCACAAGAGTGACCATTAAGTGGCAGTCTTGGAAAGCCTCTTCTCACTCCTTATTTCAAAATCACTGGGTTATTTATCTTTATCTATTTACATACTTTTTTTATTTCTCAATATACTGTCATGATATTTTTAAAGTCCTAAACTAATCTCCTAATAACAACCAAAGAATCTTTCTCATCTGACCAACAGCATAAAGAACTCACCTGACTAATGCGATTAAAGCCATACTGTCTGAACCGTTCATCATAGAATGGTACATTTGTCCGACCAATATAAAAGGGCTCCCAAGGGTCCTGCCATAACACATCGTAGAGAGCGTCAACTCGGCCCTCCTTTACATCTGTACTTTTCTCCCATGTGGCATAATCAGTGTATTTCTGAAAATCAGCACATTTCATGAAGGCAAAAGAGAGAGAACTATCCCATCCTCTCTTTTAAATAATAAAAGCACATAAGAGAACAACACCTTTACAAACACTAAAAACAGGCAACTCACTTGACACTTCAGGCACAACTCCTGATAGAAAATACGAGCGCTTCCCTCCTCGCGGAGATTCAGCAACTCCACTTTGGAACTGGGTATTGGAGTGCCCTCCTTCAGTTCATACGCTGGCACCACCCACACTGTCTTCTCCTCGCTTGCATTATCTTCAAACAGGTGATTGTCTTTTGCATACGCAGTGAAGGCCCTATGAAGGCCTGGGCTTGGTGTCATGTCGATATCAATGACCATCATGAGGTTCGTTGATGTGGCCTTTCTTGCCACATTCCTCAGTAGGTTGTTTGGGTACTGAATGCCTTTGAAGTCGTAGTTCACATGTTCCAGCTCCGAGAAAATATTATCACACGGGGTTGTGTCAGCTGTTGGTGCCAGATGAGGGGATGTGGGGGAGTTCAAGGGGAAAATGAGACTAAAAGTTACATTCTCCTTGATGTTAGCATGGCACCTGCGAAGGAGGTGGAACACCTGCACAACTGCCTGTACTTCCCCACTCAGTGCAAATACTGCCACCGAGATTGGTCCCTGAAAAGTAAATCTTTGTTGGAATTTTTTGCTATAGAACCTGTCTTGGTAAATCTAAAAAAAATTTGATGACCATCCTTGAATAATAAAATTTTACACAACTTTATGTACTTATTCATCGTCACTGTAATAATGTGCTCAGCATAGGCTTATTTTGGGGGAATTCTGCAAAATGACTGTAATATACCAAAAAATGGTCTCTTGGTACTCAAATTCCTTAGAAACACTATCAAGACTTTAGTGGCCTAATGTACATATCATTACATAAATTAAGAAAAAAAATCATATGACTCTAATTACAAAAACAATACATTAGCATTTCCAAACTCACTGTGATACTTTCTCAAGACTATATAAACAAGGTAGAACATTGCATTTTTTTTCCCCCCTCCCAAAAGAACCATTCAAATAGCAACATTTGAGTTTAAAGAATGAGGAATTTCTTGTAATCCAAATAATTCACTTGGATTTAATTTAACCAATATTTCAAAGCCTTATTTCATGCATCAGAAATACTGACACAGAGAATTAATTCTTTGGTAAAAGTATGAGAACTAATGCAATTACATCTAATAAAGGCCGGCATTAAATTAGAGTCAATTAATCTTAATCAACCTGCTGATTACAAACAAGCTGATTACTTAAACCCACCCGCCATGCAGACAACAATAACCATCAACCTACCTGCCACTGACGCACAAGCTCCGGCAGACGGTTAAGCCTGGCGAGCGAGCACTGGGTGACGAGGGTGAGTCCCTGGCCATCCAACGAAGCTGAATCCTCCCTCCCCTCTAGCCCTCCTTCCCCCCCTGGTCCAGCCTCGAGTGCAGACCCCCTGAGGACACCCAGTGACACCCTGTACTCCCCCGAGCCATCCAGCACACTCCAGTGGGCGATGCGTGAGAGGATGGCCTCGTGCTCATCTGAAAGCTGTGGGGTTCAGAAGGAAGTTTAGTCCCGGCATCTCATTATTAACCTTTTTAATACGATCGCTACAAGCTCTCCTCCTCAATATGGTTTTCCCTTTCTCACAACTACATGACATTTTCGACTCCCACAGTGTCCATACTTGTGTGCTGCCATTATCTCAATAGTGTGCTGCAAGAATTTGGATGAGATTATCATTTGTGTTCAATGTACACAAACAAATGATATGCAGTGTATAGCAATAATGAAATTTACATATATCTAAGAGGAACTGACAAGTCTAATCACACACACACACACACACACACACACACACACACACACACACACACACACACACACACACACACACACACACACACACACACACACACATTTATGAAAAAGGGCAAGTGTGCCACAAAAATATCAGTTGTTTCTTAGTGTGCTGTCATACTAAATAGTTAGAAAACCACAGCTTTAATGGAAAAGGAACAAACTATCTATGAAAGAAGAATCTATTAGGAGTGACGAGGAAAGATGTGATGATAAGAGTCTACATCTATTAGCTTCCTATAAACAGAATGTATTTCTGCTGTGTCTGGGTTTTCTTCCTTTCTTTGATGGAATTTATATCAATATAAAATATAGGAAAAGAACTACAAACTTTTCAAGTAGACCATCAATAAGCATTTACATATTTAAAAGAACAGTACCAAGTGACAGTTGTATTGCATAACTTACCCATATTTTAGAGAATAAATATCAACAAATTTTCACAATACAATACAACTTACTACACCCCACTTACATTCCATAATCATGATGTACACACCCCCACCCCCCAAAGGGCTAAACCTTGGGTCTCAGAAATTATATTACCTTTTGCCCTAGATGATGGTCAC
>NC_051395.1:51249699-51252199 GCF_015228065.2 Penaeus monodon | reverse complement strand
ACCTGCTAATCCACAAGTAAGATTTGCAATTTTGAGGTTTTTTTTCTTGTTTTTTTTTTTAAGTTTATGTGTGATTGTTTTTAGATTTATTCATTATTAAGGGTATTGATTTCATGATGATATTACCACCACATTCTTCGACACCACGAAGGCCTATTGGCCCTTCGGCAAAGGACAACGAACCATTGCCCAAGACAATTGTAGCAGTGTGGACGCTAAGACGCCAAGTCTGATCCCAGGTTTTAAAGCAATTAAAGATTCCTATTTAAAAGCTCATTATAGATTTATTCTCAAGTTTCAGTTCTTAGGAAGAAAGGAAAGAAGTACGAGGCACTAAATTTCTCTGTAATTCCCACGTAACAGGAATTCCCCGATGCCGACCGTGCGTTTGTCAGCATTTACGGCGTTTCGAACTCCTCCTTGGACACTGTGAGGGTAGAACTGTTGGGAGAGAAGAAAGATACGCTGGCCGTGTCTTCGTCTCCTGGATCATCGAGGCTTTATTGCGAGATTGAAGTCCCGATAAAGTATGGTGAGATTTTGTCCTTTCTCGTTTTGATTTTTCTTCTTTTATTTTTCTCTCTCTCTTTTTTTATCTTGGTTGGATTCAGGACTGATTACGTCCTCGTTCTTTGCCAAGTGATACAAATATTGTTTTTGCAGACTTGATTTTTTATTGACTCTTTGTACTAATAAGCAAACATGGTTCAGGGTATTATATATAATTAGAATTGTTCAGATTAGCAAAGTCTTTATTTCTGGTTGCATCATTATTTTAGAAATAAAATCATGAATTTAAAGGAAATGAATTGCTACGGAAAACATGGACGTTTTATGCTATGGTATTCGTAAAGACTCAAAATCATAAGCTAATTAAATCCATTTTCCTTCCTCAACGAACAGATATCAGCGCCAACCTTCAGAGTGACGCCTGCCTCCAGATAATGGGCATGGAAGCCGACGAAGTGGACATCACGACAGAGGACGGAGAAGTGGCGACACGCGGTCTCAAGAGCCACAACATTCACATCAAAACGCAGCATGGGAATTTTACAGCTGAGGGAACACTACAGGGAAATATTTCCATCGTTGCTAAGGCAACAGTGAGTGCGCTATGACTCTGCATAATGAATATATATTTTATTGTTATTTTTTATATTGCTTTTGCCATGTTTATGATATGACTCTGTTAATTTAATTTAATTTTGTTATTACTCTACTATTATCATTGCTTTGAGGATTATTTGCTGTAGAAAGTACAGTTCATTAATTAAAAGCCTCCCAGGCAGATGCATTGGGAGTAATGAAGGCTTAGCATGGCCTAGTCATCCTGTTGGTCCAGACAAGTTACCCGTCCAAGCAAGATAACGAGTTCCAAGGCAGAAGAATGATTAGGAAGGAAATTATTAAAAAATACCCTCCCTTTTTACCAACCTCTCTCGTACTTCTTTTTTGCAGAACCTGAAAGCCAAAAGACTACAGGGACTGAAGATGAACATCGTAGCCGAAGAACTGAACACAAATGTGCAGTCTTCTTACATGAACGAGGGTCAGATAACGGCGCAGCGAGGAGACATCGTCATTAACCACTTGCATGGCTCGACCTCGCTGACACTGAAGCAGGGAAAACTCTCTCTGAGTAAATATTGGGGTCGGAATATATTGGAATATTAGATTGGAACTATTAAGAAACTTCGAGCAAAAATATTAGTTTTATCTTTTATTCTTTATTTTAGTTTTAGTTTTTCTTGTCTTTTTCTTTTTATTCATGTTATTTTTGGTCTCTTATTCTTGATTTCTTTTTTGGTTAATCTTTTGTGTGTTTTTCCAGTTTTTTCTCCTTTGTTACATATATATATCTTTATATCTAAAGAGCAAGTTGAAATTCCCATAATCAAGTAAATGAGATGTGAACATCAATATGTTACCAGCAAATATATATCATTTTCAATCATGAAATAATAGACATTTCTATATGGAAGAAGAATATATTTCTGTATAGTTTGAATAATTATGTATAACTTCTTTTCCTTATGGTATTATTAATTGCGCCTATTCTTGTTATCAGTGGAGTTTAATGCAAAACTTCCCCACCAGGTGGGCTGCACGGTCACCTAACAGGGTCAGTGGGTTCAGGCAAAGTGGACGTACAAGTGACAGAAATAACTGAAGACTCTTCACTCATCTTACAAGAAGGGAGCATGGTTGTGTCCGTTCTAGATGAGCCAAGGTATTCGGAGCTTTGTTTGGTTTATTTACTAATATCATAGTTCCCCCTCCACCTCCCCCCCTTTCTTCTCTCTCTCTCTCTCTCTCTCTCTTCTCTCTCTCTCTCTCTTTCTCTCTCTCTCTCTCTCTCTCTCTCTCTCTCTCTCTCTCTCTCTCTCTCTCTCTCTCTCTCTCTCTCTCTCTCTCTCTCTCTCTCTCTCTCTCTCCCTCCCCCCCCTCTCCCTCCCCCCCTCTCCCTCTCCCTCTCCCTCTCTCTCCATTGTATAGACAC
>NC_051395.1:51227199-51234699 GCF_015228065.2 Penaeus monodon | reverse complement strand
GTATCTGCGGATGCGTATACATGTGTCCATGTGCAGTATCTGTGTGCTAATGAATAGTCACGCACATAAACTGCCAACATTCACCCTGTATTTGTTAGTCTTCCCACACGTGAAAACGCATGACTCACACATACACTCAAACACACATCCTTACACACACACACGCATAGCACACACCCCTTCTATAATATATCCAAATATATCCACATTTACATACCCTCCGCTTCTCGTAGGGTTAGCGTAAGGTGGTACGTGATGTACAGTTAATATATATCCATCTTCGGTTACAACACGATGTTCCTCAACCGCGTAACCGGCCATCCGACACAAGTCCGCCTGGAAATTAGTGGATGTTGTTAGAGAATGATGGGGTGTGATGGTGAGGGCGGTGAATGTTGGTGGGAATGTTGATGGGGATGATGAATGTGAGGAGGAGGAGGAGGAGGATGGGGATGGGTGGTGGTGGGGGAGGGGGGAGGGTGGGGGTGGGGGTGGGGGTGATGATGATGTGATGATGATAACAACAAAATAATAAAAATGATGATGATGATGATAACAATGATGATAATGATGATGATGATGATGATGATGATGATGATAACAAAATAATAAAAATGATGATGATGATGATGATGATAACAACAATGATAATAACAACAATAATAATACTAATAATAGTAAAAATGGTAATAACAGCAACAATAATAATAATAACATAAAAACAATATCGATTTTAATGATAACTGGGTGAGGAATGGATTTATTTTTTATTTTTTCTATTTTTTTTTCTATTTTTTTACAATAGTAACGGAAAATCAGTTAGAGGAATATATAAAAAAATAGCTATTTCATTATGCAATTTCTAAAGTAAGTGTATTTTGTAGTCGAGCGTAGTACAGGTATTCGATATGACTTAATTTAGCGTATGAATCATAAAAAAACACACCTGCTTAATTGCACACGCATTTCAACTATCAGAGGGTTATTTATTTATCTTTTTTTATTATTTGTATTTATTTTATTTTTATTTATTCTTTTGTGTGTGTGTGTGTGCGCGTCCGTGTGTGATGTGTGTGTTTAGTGCGTGCGTGCGTGCGTGCGTGTCCCTGTGAATGTGTACGTATGTGCGCAGTAATTATATAACCGCCGTAAATCTAATCAGCTGAAAAAAATATATATATCGAACCCAAGATGTACAGATATTCTCCTCTTAAGCTTTCTCTGGAAAATTCCTTAAGCCCGCAGACATGTGGTTTGTATCCCCGCATCAAAGCAGACGAGGAGGGAGAGAGAGGGAGAATGAGAAGGAGAAGGAGAAGGTGAGGGAGAGGGCGAAGGAGAGGGAGAGTGAGAGGGAAAAGGAGAGGGAGAGGGAAGGAGAGAAGGAGAGGGAGAGGGAAGGAGAGAAGGAGAGGGAGAGGGAAGGAGAGAAGGAGAGGGAGAGGGAGTCAACTGTGCTTGTGGATCGGTTGATTTCACTTATTTTTCGTTAAAGAGAAAGCGTTCGTGATCTTTGGAGGAAAATGGTTGCAGGCAGAAAGGAATCAACAGAGCGGCGAAGAGAGAAAGGAAGATATAGAGGCAAAAATGCGTGACTGTGTATGTGTATACATTTATACTTGGATACAGACAAATAAACACACACACACACACACACACACACACACACACACACACACACACACACACACACACACACACACACACACACACACACACACACACACACACACCTATATATACATACGTAGAGAGAGAGAGAGAGAGAGAGAGAGAGAGAGAGAGACAGAGACAGAGAGAGACAGAGACAGAGACAGAGACAGAGACAGACAGAGACAGAGACAGAGACAGAGACAGAGACAGACAGAGACAGAGACAGAGAATAGATATAGAAAAAGACGCTTTGAAATATTTTAGCATCTGAAGACGCAAAAGTGGGAAGGCCTAAACTGTTGAATTAGACTAAAAAAAATACTAAGGAATGTGTAGCTTTAAACAGAACCGAAAATAATTAGTTAAAAATGGAGTCATGTGTGTTTGTTTGTTTCTTTGAATAGTTATGTTTTTTTTTTTTTTTTTTTTTTTTTTTTTTTTTTTTTTTTTTTTTTTTTGTGTGTGTGTGTGTGTGTGTGTGTGTGTGTGTGTGTGTGTGTGTGTGTGTGTGTGTGTGTGTGTGTGTGTGTGTTGTGTGTGTGTGCATGCGTGCGTGCGTACGCGCGTGCGTGTGGGCGTGCGTGCGTGTGTGCGTGCGTGCGTTCGTGCGTACGTGCGTACGTGTATGTATGTATGCCTATCAGCAACACTGAATGGGTGAAATCAGGTTAACTGGCGCGTAACAACAATAGCCAATAGTTTCTCACGCTTTTCCCACACACAGTAAAAATATTTCTCAATGAATTTCGACATCTTTGCCTATACAAGTCACTGCGCTGTTACCTCTTTACCGGATGTATGACTGTCGTGATTTCTCCCTCTCCCCCCCGTCACCCCCCTTCCTCCATCCTCTTTCCCTTCCCTCCCCCCCTCCCTTCCCTTCCTCTCCTCCCCCCTCCTCTTCCACAACCTCCCCTTTCCTCCCCCACCCCTCCCCCCTCCACCCCTCCACCCTCCAACTCCCTTCCTCCCCCACCCCTCCCCCCTCCACCCCCTTCCTCCCCCCTCCCTCCTCCAACCCCCTTCCTCCCCCACTACCTCCCCCTTCCCCCTACCCTTCCCCACTCCAACCCCCTTCCTCCACCACTACCTCCCCCTTCCCTCCCCTTCCCCCTACCCCTCCCCCCTTCCCTCCCCTTCCCTCTACCCCTCCCCCCCTACCCCTCCCCCCTTCCCAAACCGCTCATTCCTTCCTCCTGAAGTGAGTTCATTCGCACTGAACGAACTCGCACAACGTCACAAACAATTTTATCGGTTGACCAAGGGCGGAAAAGTCGACAAAAAGGGTTAGAAGAGTTGTTGACAGAATACTAGATCGTGTGGAATGCCATGCTGGGTATGTATGTATCTGGCGCGCGCGGGATTTTTTTTTTTTTTCTTACTACTTTCTCTTTCCCTTTCTTTCTTTCTCTTTTTTCTTTCTCTCTCTCTCTCTCTCTCTCTCTCTCTCTCTCTCTCTCTCTCTCTCTCTCTCTCTCTCTCTCTCTCTCTCTCTCTCTCTCTCTCTCATTTTCTCCCTCTCTCTCTCTCATTTTCTCCTCCTCTCTCTCTCTCTCTCTCTCTCTCTCTCTCTCTCTCTCTCTCTCTCTCTCTCTCTCTCTCCCTCTCTCTCTCTCTCTCTTTCTCGAGATAAATAAATAGATAGATAGATGGAGAAATATTTTTAGGTAGATATAGATATATATTCAATACCTGATACACACACACACACACACACACACAAACACACACACACACAACACACACACACACACACACACACAACAAACACACACACACACACACACCACACACACACACACACACACACACACACACACACACACACACACACACACTCACACTCACACATACACACACACACACACACACACACACACACACACACACACACACACACACACACACACGCACGCACACACACTATATATATACAATACTTTAATCAAATCACATTTCGATAAAAAAAAAAAACGAAAACACCCTAATCTTAACACTAATCTGAAACGTCGGAAAAAGCCTCAGGTGTGTAAAAAAAGGCCTAGTCTCCATAACGATGGCCTTGATACAGCGATACGGAGGAGAAAATATAGTGGAGTGACGTCATAATGGAGTTTATGCTGTTACTACATACAAGGAAAATGCCTTTTTTGATTACTTAGTTTTTTTATCATTTTGTGTGTGTATTTTTTCTTTTTTAGAGAGAGAGAGAGAGAGAGAGAGAGAGAGAGAGAGAGAGAGAGAGAGGTATATAAAGAGAGAGAGAGAGAGAGAGAGAGAGAGAGAGAGAGAGAGGAGAGAGAGAGAAAAAGAGAGAGAGAGAGAGGAGAAAGAGAGAAGAGAGAGAGAGAGAGAGAGAGAGAGAGAGAGAGAGAGAGAGAGAGAGAGAGAGAGAGAGGAGAGAGAGAGAGAGATTAAGAGAGAAAGAGAGAGAGAAAGAAAAAAAAATGTCGATACATACGGTCATTTTTTAACCGTATACTGATTTAAAAGAAGGCGATCTATCAGAGAAAATAACTTACCATGAACTAGTTATATTCCAGATCATATCAAAATAGAAATCATGCGTGAAAGATTTTTTTTTTAATTCGACTTTTTTTATTTTAATTCGAAATTTGAGGTACACTCAGAATTAGAACTTCTGAGGGTAACTGAGGGTAACCTGAAGGTAATTTGAGGGTAGACTGAGGTAAATAAGGGAAAGCTGAACGCAAACTGAGGGTAAACTAAGATTAAACTGATGATAAACTGAGGGCAGACTGAAGATAAACTGTGAGTAAACTAAGATTAATCTGAACGCAAACTGAGGGTAAACTGAAGATAAACTGTGAGTAAACTATCAGATTAAGCTAAACGCAAATGGGGGAAACTGAGTTAAACTGGAGTAAAAAGATTAATCTAAAGCAAATGAGGGAAACTGAGGAAAACTGGGGGGTAAACTAAGATTAACTGAACGCAAACGGGGAAAAACGAAGAAAAACTTGAGTAAACTATAAATTTAAAGCTAAACCAAAAGGGGGAAAAACTGAAGATAAACTGTGAGTAAACTATCAGATTAAGCTGAACGCAAACTGAGGGTAAACTGAGGATAAACTGAGGGTAAACTAAGATTAGACTGATGATAAACTGAGGGCAGACTGGGGATACACTGAGGGTAAAGTGAGGGTAAGCTGAGCAGGGGGGAAAGGTTTGGGTTGGGTTTTAGGTTCTTGAGTGGAAAAAAAACACGGAGATCAACTTAACTGTTGTATTAACCTCTATTTGGCAAAGCAAGTGGTGTGTGTGTTTGGGGGGGGGGGGTTTTGGGGGCCTGTGTTGAGTTATGTGAGAGGTGGAGAAAGGGAGAGGGAGAAGGGGGATAGGGGGAAGGAAGAAGGGAAAGGGGGGGAAGGGGTGGGAGGGAGGGGGGGGAAGGGGGGGAGGGAAGGGGGGAGGAGGGGGGTGGGAGAGGGAGGGGGGGAGGGAGGGAGGAAAGGGAGGAAGGAGGGGGGGGGGAGGGAAGGAGGGGGAGCCGGGGAGAGAGAGAGAGAGGGGGGAGAGGAGAGAGAGAAGAGAGAGAGAAGAGAGAGAGAAGAAGAGAGAGAGAGGGGGAAGGGAGGAGAGGACGAGAGAAGCGAGAGGAGCGGAGGAGAGGAGTGACAGAGATATATAAAAGTGCAAGAGAAAGAAAGAAAATGATATGAGAATATCCTTTACAAGTAAAAACAAAACAAAAAAATGGTGAGTGAGAGAGAAAAGAGAAAAGAAAAAAATAAAAAAAAAAAAAAAAAAAAAATAAGAAAACGAAAAAAAAAAGAAAAAAAAAGATATCAACCCATTGTTTTAAAACAGCAGATCATTATAATAACAGATGTGGAAAATGAGTAATAAATAAATAAAAAAAAAAAATAAAAAAAAAATAATGAATATGAAAAAATAGAAAGATCTCACGCCCACACATCTCCGCCTCGAAACCACTGGACCGTGAAGAAGAAATGGGCGGTTGGGGGGGGGGGGGGGTGAAGGTGGGGGGAGGAGGGGGATGCAAGGGATTGGGGAAGGGGGGGGGGGGGGGGGGGTGAAGGAAAATTCCCGAAGGACTTTCTTTTTTTCATTTTGGGGAGAGGATTTTGTTTTTGTTTTTTTGTTGTTGTTTTGTTGTTGTGATGGTTTGTTTTTTTGCTTGTTGTTAGGCTTTTTTTGTTGTTTGGTTTTGTTGTTGTTTTGGTTTTTTTGTTTGGTTTTTTTGTTTGGTTTTTTTTTTTTTTTTTTTTGTTTTTTTGTTTTGTTTGGTTTTTTGTTTTGGTTTGTTTTTGGGGTTTTGTCGTTTGGTTTTGTCGTTTGGTTTTGTCGTTTGGTTTTGTCGTTTGGTTTTTTTGTTTGGTTTTGTTTTTGTTTTTTGTGTTTGGTTTTGTTGTTTGGTTTTGTTGTTTGGTTTTGTTGTTTGGTTTTGTTTTTTGGTTTTGTTGTTTTTTTTTTTTGGTTTGTTTTTTGGTTTTGTTTTTGGGTTTTTTGTTGGTTTTTTGTCTTTTTGGTTTTGTTGTCTTTTGGTTTGGTTTTTTTTTTGGGGGTTTTTGCGTTCTAGTTATTGTTTTTGCTGTGGTTGTTGTTGTTGACAATGATCAGCTATCTTTGTATCATCATCATTTTAACGGTAGGTTCATGTCTGAGCCGCCGTGGTCACAGCATGATACTCAATTGCAGTTTTCACGTTGTGATGCTCTTGGGAGTGAGTACGTGGTAGGGTCCCAGTTCCTTTCACGGAGGGTGCCGGTGTTAACCTTTTTAGGTAACATTCTCTCTTATTTTACCCGGGGCTTGAGACCAGCACTGACTTGAGCTGGTTTGGGCCCAAACCCAGTGGCTAGGCAGGCAATCGAGGTGAAGTTCCTTGCCCAAGGGAACAACGGGGCGGTCGGTGACTCGAACCCTCGAACTCAGATTGCCGTCGTGACAGTCTTGAGTCCGACGCTCTAACCATTCGGCCACCGCGGCCCCATATCTTTGTATATCTAGTGTTAATTATAATAATGAATGAAATAAATAAGAAAACAAGATTGAAAATAATGATAAAGTTAATAATTAAAGTAATAGTAACATGATAATAACAATAATAATGATACATATAATGATAATATGATTAGTGATAATGATAATAACGATAACAATGGTAAAAATGATGATGATGAATGGTAATTATAATAATGGTAATAATAGTAATGATAAAGAAAAAAATAACAATAATAATAACAATAAATAATAATAATAATAATAATAATAATAATAATAATAATAATAATAATAATAATAATAACAATAATAATAATAACCATAATAATAATAAATAGTAATAATAATGACAGAACAATAGTAACAATAATAATGATAATGATAACAACAATAATCATGTTAATTATTATCATCATGAATATAATTAAAACTGATGCTTTTGTTAATACTTGTCCATTTTACTAGCATTATTATCATTATTATGATTATTATTATTACATTTATTATTATTATGATTATTATGATTATTATTATTATATTTATTATTATTATCATTATTACTATTATCATTATTATTATCATCATTATTATTATCATCATTATTATTATCATCATTATTATTATTATCATTATTATTATTATCATTATTATTATATATGACAGACACACTCAGAGCTCACATAACAAAACAATCACACACAAACACGCACGCACACACACACATGCACACTCCTCCCTCCCTCACCCTTTCCCTCTCCCTCCCTCCTTCCCTCCCTCCCTCCTTCCCTCCCTCTTCCGCCTCCCTCACTCCCATCCCCTTCACCCCGTCTCCCCTTCCTCCCTCCCTCCCTTTCCCTC
>NC_051395.1:51184615-51208097 GCF_015228065.2 Penaeus monodon | reverse complement strand
GTGTGCATGTGTGTGTGTTGTGCGTGCGTGCGTGTGGTGTGTGGTCGTGTGTTGGTGTGTGTGTGTGTGTGTGTAGTGTGTGTGTGTGGATGTGTGTGTGGGTGGTCGAGCGGGTGTGTGTGTGTGTGTGTGTTTGTGTGTGTGTTTGTGTGCAGATGTGGGTGTGTGTGTGTGTGCAGATCGCTGTGTGTGGTACAGGTGTGCATGTGTGCGTTTTTGGTTCTGCTTTGTGTGTGTGTGTGCAGGTGTGTATGTATGCATGTGTGTGTAGGTGTATTGTGTGTGTGTGTGTGTGTGTGGAGTGTTGTGGTGTGTGTTGTGTGTTGTGTTGTGTGCAGATGTGTTGGTGTGTGTGTGGTGTGTGTGTGTGTGTGTGTGGCAGATGTGTGTGGGTGTGTGTGTGTGTGTGTGTGCGTGGCGTGTGTGGTGTGTGTGTGTGTGTGCGATGTGTGTGTGTGTGTGTGCATGCATTGTCGTGTGCATGTGGGTGTGTGTGTGTGTGTGTGTGTGTGTGTGTCGTTGTGTGCAGATGGGTGTGTGTGTGTGTGTGTGTGGGTGCAGATGTGTGTGTGTGTCTGTGTGTGTCAATGTGCATGTGGTGTGTGTCTGTGTGTGTGTGTGTTGCAGGATGTGTGTGTGTGTGGTTGCATGTGTGTGTATGCGTGGGCGTCTTGTGTGCATGTGCGTGTATGTGGTGTATGCGCCGCCGCGCGCGCGCGCGCGTGTGTGTGTGTGTGTGTGTGTGTGTGTGTTGTGTGGGTGTGTGTGTGTGTGGTGTGTGTTTATGTGTGTTGTGTGTATGCATTGTGTTGTGCATGGGTCGTGTGTGTGTGGTGTCGTGTGATGTGTGGTGTGTGTGGGATGTATGTGTGTTGTGTGTGTGCAGGTTTGTCGTGCGTGTGTGTGTGTGTGGTGTGTGTGTGTGTATGTGTGTGTATGTGTGTGTGTGGTACATGTGTGTATATGTGTATGCGTGTGTTCGTGTGCGCTGTGTGTATGTGTCTGGTGTGTATGCAGGGTGTGCGTGTGTTGTGTGTGCTTGTGTGATGTGTGGTGTGTGTGTTTGCGCGCGCGCGCGTGTTTGTTTGTTTTAAGTATGTGTGTGTGTGTGAGGCCTGTTGTCGTGTGTGTGTGTGTTTGTGCGAAAGAGAGAGAGGTGTATGCTGCTTGCCTGGTATCGCATGCATGTGTGGATATATGTGTGTATGCCATTCAAATACACGGTGAGTGTGTGTGCGTGTGTTTTACGAGTCTATGTGTGTATGTATGTGGGTGTATATTTCTGTGTTTGTTTGAGAGAGAGAGAGAGGGAGAGAGTGGTATGGCACGTGTGTATGTTTTATATGCGTATGCTTCTATGTGTATAATACGTATGTATGTATGTATGTATGTATGTAGTATGTATGTATGTATGTGTGCAGTTATTATTACGTAATCATAATAGTCAATATTATGATAATAGTGATCTGGAGTTTAGCGATTAAGATACTGATGATAAAGGACTGGCCCATAACGATGGTAATATTTGATATTGATAGCAACAGCAATAACAATGGATGCAAGACAATAATAACAACAGTAATAATATGACCGTTGTAACAATAAACTAAAACTTGTTGAAAAACTGTAGATAAGAATAAAATGATAAATGAAGAACTGAAAAAAAGAAGAGAAAAAAATGCATACATTGATAAACTTATTTATCTATCAATCTTTTATATATCATATATATGCACACTCATTATATGTACACACACACACACACCACACACACACACACACAACACACACACACATATACTGTGTGTGTGTGTATGTATTTACTATATATATATATATATATAAGTATAGATATATTATATATATAGTAATATATATATATATATATATATAATATATACATACCACAACCAAACATTGCATGGGGACGACGACCATGGCGGTCAGGACGGCATGATCAAGAAAGCGAGGCATTTTGAAACAGCAAATGATGATTCCTTGAGACTGTCATGAGAAACCAATATACAGAGGAACAAAGTGTACGTGCTGTCATTCTGGGAAGGTGACTTCTCCGTGCTCTGTCTGTTATAAAGTGCCGCCAGAGATACATTTATACGATTTTTTGTGTTGTACGAATATTTTTTGTTGTTGTTGTTGTCACAAAATCATATTTTTGGTCTTTTGTGTTGTCCCGAATAGTATTTTTTTTTTTTTAGTATTGTCACCAATATTATGTTTTTCTGTTGTCACGAATATATTTTTTTGTGTGTCACGAATGATCAATATTGTTGTACGTGTCACAGATATCATATCCTTTGTTGTTGTTGTCATGAATATCATATCCTTTTTTGTGTTGTCAACGAATTCAATCTTATTTGTGTTGGGTCCACGAATATCAAATTTTTGTGTTGTCAGGAATCATACATTTTTGTGTGGTCACAAATATTTTTTTTTTTGTGTGTTGTTACGAATATAATATCCTTTTTTTAGTGTTGTCAGATATCATATCCTTTTTTGTGTTGTCACGAATATTCAATCGTTTTTTTTGGGTATTAGAATATAATTTTTTTGTGTTGTCAGAATCTCACATTTTTTGTGTTGTTACGAATCTCATATCTTTTATTTGTTATTTAGCGAATATCATATTTTTTGTGTTGTCACGAATATCCTAGCCTCTTTTTGTGGTACATCAACCGTGCAAAATCCCACCACCTCTCTCTCTGTTGTTTAGAACATGAATAAGAAAGTTTGTGTTTCCATCTGTGCATTTATCTTCGCCGCCTGATAAACCGAGACGTTTCCAATATCTGCATCTCGCAAGCTTTTAACCACATAATATAAACCGGTAAAGTTCCACACCAGAATGATTAGTCTCAAGCCGTGTCTATATTACGCTTGTCACAAGGATCGTGCTTAGAGAACGAAAAGTGTCATTTACACTGTCATTTATCACCTTTACACGTCCCTTATATAAGAGAACCTGAGGCTATTGTAAGTTTGTGTTCAGTGTATCTTCATTATATGTGCACTGAGGAAAAAATGCTCTGTTTTTTGCAGGATAGAAAATAATACAAGATGTATATGAAATGTATTACATATGAAATACGTATATAGTGTTTTCTTCAATTAGAAGAGGTATGGGAAATATAAAGTGTATATTTTTATTACTGGAAGTGTGTGTGGTGTTGCAAAAAAAAATTTCAGCATTACGTGAAACTGGATTGTATATCATCATAGGAGAAATGACTACCACTGTCAGACATTCTACTAAAATTCTTTAAATAGAATATTAAAGAAACTATCTACCTATCTGTCTTTCTATATGTCTATTTATACTAATCAGCTATCTAATCTTCAACCTACCAATCTGTCCTTGTGTGTATGATAATAAACACTGGCTTGTCTAGGAAAAAAAATGTGCACGCCTTTGAAACCATCAGGCGGAGTCCTTGCTGAGGAATGCGACTTGGAGAGAAACTGGCCCTTTGGGTGAGGTGCGCTCTAGAGGTCCGAGGAGTACACACACCGCATTATGTCGTCAGTGTGTGTGTGTGTCGCATCGTGTTCAAAATTGTGATTGAGGACACACCTTATTTAAGCACGCCAGCAGCAATAAATACAAAGTCTGTTGCCACAAGAAGCTACCATGGAGCCGCCGGGGCCTCTCGTTCTCGCTAGACAGTTTGCTTCTGAGTTTTTAAAGAGTAAATCGAATTAAAGTAAAAAAAAAAAAAAAAAAAAAAAAAACTGTAATTACAGAACTTTTCGCCACTGTATAGTGCTTTGCCCAGCACCTAGGTGTCATGGTTTTTGCAGGTGACACGAGGCTACAGTAAGGCGTAGTCAGCACCCACCTCAGGACTCGCAGTCTATCTCTACACCAGGGTAGCCTTTGGGCTTTGACCCCTGAGTAGGAGGCCATAGTCTGGGCGTCCTTTTGGGCGAACTTTTTCTCTTTCACATTTTTTCCCCTTAATGTGACTTTCTGAGCCTGGCCGGAGTTCCTCGTGAACTATCCGATGCGTTGGGGGGTGGACATCACTTACCGTTCATTCGCCTAGGCAATGTCGTAGGTAGGAAGTGGTCCTCCACAATCAAACTCGATACCTCTGTGGTAACTGGAGAACGCAACCAGGCTTTCACTGGGGGGGTAGAGGAACGAAAAATACGATGACTCCTTAGCTATTGCTGTTAGGTTGATACAAAGTAAGAGTTTTTTTGATTCACCCTTCAGGACAACAATTTTGAGCAAAGGGGTCGGACCTGGTCCGATACCAGGATGAAAATGATACCCCGGCTATCCCCTTCTCCTCCTTAAGGATGGAGAGGTGACTCAATCCAATCTGATTGAACAACAGAAGAAACCCCCATAAACGACAAAACTAGAGACCACTTTTCAAAATCCCACGGAGAATGCGAGGTTCGCGAAAGTAAAATGCTGTGAATGAAAATCAATCGCTTTTGAACGTGAACCCCGGTATAACTCAAAAAGGTCCTGAATGGTCAAGTGGACGGCGATTTTGATTTGTAAAAAAATTGCGAGATGAAGGCCTCTTGTTAACGTACAATACAGCTCCAGATTAAGGATTTACTAAGCTGACGCAAATTCATGAATTCTTCGAGTTTAAAGTAACATTCCTATGGCCAAAATACCTGTAAGGGATAATCTTTCACAGGGATTTGAGGACGATGGAAGAAAGTGAAATTCTGAGAGCATGAAGGACCAAGACGTAGTGGACGTTCATTGTGATGACCAAGAATGACGGGATGTGCGAACGAAAACTGGGACTGTCTGTTTTTTGACCTTTGCTTTGAATAAAAATTCCAGAGGATGTCAAACGTCGGTTATGCACGTGTTCAAGGAAGAACCTTATGTCCAAAAGCCAATGCATTGTAATAGATGCCAAAAATTCGGACACATCTCATAAGAGGTATTGATAAAGACTCGGAAAAAACATTGTATTGCCGGAAATGTGCTGAAGCCCATGACACCATCACATGTAATAGCAGATGCCCAAATGTGCAAACTGTGGGACCCCATCAGTCAGGATCTGGGCTTTTTTGGGGGGAAAGGGGCCAGCGTTCTGAAGAAGGAGACTGAGAACATTAGCATATATGAGAAAGCATGGAAAAGTTAGTTATACTGAAAGCTAGAGGGAAAGTGGAAAGTTGACACACAAAACCGATACTTACCTATGCCGAAGCAAGTAACTAGCATCACCCCTAGTGCAAGTAATGTCAGTCAACAGCTTGCAGCTAAGGATAAAGAAATTGCTTGAAACTCAAACAGACCGCGTAAAGAACTAAATATTAAAGTATATCAACTGAATTAAATTAGTCGATCAAATGACTGCATCAACCCGCCTAAACATTATAAGGATGCTGTACGAATCACAGTCCGGGAGCGCACCTTCCCGTCCGGGTACTCCTGTGAGGACGTCGTTTGGGCCGCGATCGGCTTCTCGAGAGAGAAAAGCAGATCGCAACTGTCAGTAGTAATCTCCCACTTCCCAGGAGGTGCCGACATGGAGGCTCTGTCTCCAAAACCATCCTGGAGAGAGGTTTCCAGGGAGCGAGGGAATAGGGAGGCGTCTCCCTCCAAAACAATAAGAAAAAACTGGTGGACAAGCACTTCCAAACCCATAAAACGTATCTTCGCGTCGACCATTATACAATGTGAACTGTCGAAGCTTAGATTTCTAAAGTAAATGACCTTAAATTATTAGGCCTCGTCCTATGCTCGCCCATTATTATTAGTTCTCCAAGAAACGCAATTAACAACCTCGTCTCTGACGAGGGTCGTTTCGTCAGGAACTACCAATCTATGTCGGAAGGATCGTGAGGGTAGGCGGTGGAGGCGAGTCGCCATGTACATCCACCAAAGCATCCCTTTTACAGAAGTGACTATTGATTCTACTTTGGAGTTTGTCGCATGCAAGGTAAAAATTAATGGCACGTATCTGGCTATATGTTCACTTATTGTCCACCTGATGATTAGCTATGATGATTTCTTTGCTCTTCAGAACGCTCTGCCACAAAATAAATCATTTTAGCTGATTTTAATGCTCATATACGTTTGGGTTCCTTGCAGATGGATGGTAGAGGTGAGCAAGTAGTTTAGTTGATTAATGAGTCTTATTTTAACTTCTGACTGATACTACCGGTAATTGATCTTTATTGACTTCATCAATGGTCTCTTCATCAATAGCAACAAGTGCCTGTTGGCCACACATGACGACTGTGGAAGCGATCATCTTCCTATTTTGGATGTAAATATTCATGCGACACAGTGAGAACGCCTTCAGCGCCTACATTTAACGAAAAAAGAGAGACTGGGTCGCCTTTCAACAAGGAGCGTCAAGCTCGAAACTTGTTGGAAAAACCATGGATGATAAAGTAAACAACATCAGAAATCCGATTAATGAAGCAGCATTGCATCCATTCCTAAAACTTCGGACAGATAGCGTTAAGCATAGAGTCCAGGTGGGACACCAGATTGCCGCAGAGCGCTGTGCCGAACAATAAGGCCTACAGGTGTTCTAAAAAACATTCAACAAATGAAAACTTTTGCAATTACAAACAAAGCAAGGCTAGGGCTCGTAGAGTAATAAGAAAGCAAAAAGAGACTCTGGCGGGGCTTGTCTCTACAATTAACAGCAATACAAAAATATCTGAGGTTTGGTCCCCTATCAACTAAAATCAATAAGAAAAATCATGTTTTAAAATCAACATCATTTCACGAGGGTAACAAATTTCGATTCACCGAGAGACATTGCTAATGCACTCGCCAGGCAGTTCTCTCATACAAGCAGCCTTCAGCTAATTACCCATACCACTTCAGACCATCAAGGAAAGAGGGCTGAGGCTGTCAACCAATTCATTTTGCCAAAGGGATGACTTTGATTACAATAAAGATCTAACAATGGAGAGCTTGGCCGAGCCATAGAATCTGTAGAGGAACGTCCCAGGCCCCGATGAGATTCGATATGAGATGAATAAAGCATCTTAATTCATGATGACATGATTAAGTTGCTAGAAGTGTACAATGAATGTGTGGAAAAGCCACACTTTTTCCAAACTCATGGCACTTCGCCCACATCATTAACATACGGAAAGGAGCGGGTAATCCCAGAATTGCCCTCTCCTTACCGCCAATTGCGTTAAACAGTAGGCTATTGCATTTTTTTAATTCCGTAATTTGCTAGTTGACGAGCAGTTGCGGCTTCCGCAAGGGACGCCAAACTCTCGATCAACTAGTAAAAAGCTGGACAGTAATATTCAAGAGGCATTAAACAAAAAAGTTTTTGATTTCAGTATTTTTAGATATAGAAAAAGCATATGACATGGCGATATGGCCACTCCAGAAAAATGTATGCTTTTTGGATTAACGTGGGGACACTCGCCTTGTTTTATTCAAATTTCATTTTGGACAAAACTTTTGCTGTCAAATATTTTCCCGACAAATGTCACTTTTTTCGGAACAGTTTTGTCCCAGCAAACGGGGTCCCCACAAGAAGTTTGTCTTGTCACCAACCATTATTTCTATCGTATGATTAATGACATTACAGCTCCTCCTAGCGAATTTTAAATAATCACTGTACGGGTGCTGATGATTGTGCATTATGGGCATTCCAGCAATTAATGCAGCATCTCAGCAAATGCATCCAATTGGCACTGGATATGATTTCATAAACTGGGGCCTCAGTGGGTTTGAAGTTTTCCATTTAGAAAGAGTAATTGGGTATTTTTTCACGTAGAGGAAAGCCGAACAATCAGGCTAACTCTAGACAACCCACCCAATACTATCAAAATTCTGCAAGTTTCTTGGGCTACTTTTTGATAGTAGACTCAATTGGAAAGAAACATTGGTCAGTTAAAAAAATAAATGGTCAAAAAAGCACTTAATTTATTTAAAGTGCATTTTTGGTAACAATAGGGAGTGAATAAAACAGTTCTTTTGCTAATGGTATATAAGCCCTAATTAGGCTCTAAAGGAGAATTATGGGTCAATCGTGTATGAGTCGGCCTCTGAGAACAAGTTTGAAAGGTTTGGATGGCTGTGCAGAATGCCTGTTGCGTGTGTTTTTTTTTTTGGGTCTTGGAGCCCTGAAGGCACTCGGAGTTGCAGCTCCTGAGGGGGAGTCAGGAGTACCTCCCCCCGACTCAGACGCGGCCCGTTAGGCCTCGAGACCCGAGCCACCCTAATGGCATAGGCCCTTGCCGCGTCGAGAAAGTCGGGTATAGATCTCTCTACATCGTACCCGGGTTCATTCAAAATGTTAGCGTCATGGGAAGCCCCAATTTGTACTATCATGGAAGCCTGGCTTCCATCAGCCAAGGCCATGGGCGGAAGTGGGAGGTACGCCAGAGGTTCAGAGAGATCCTTGTTAAAAATCTCCCTTTTTGTATATTTATACGACGGCTCCAAGACAGATAGTGTGTGGGTGGGGTGTAATGGTCGATTGAATGTGAACTAAAGTTCAGGACTGCCGAATCAGACATCGATTCTTTGCTTGCTGTACTTTTGTTGCCATGATAAAGCCATTGATTTTGCACTGTCGACGACCCACGATAGAATAGTATTTTATCAGATTCATTCAAGTTCACTTAAGCCATTAAAGCATTAGAAAACCACCAAAAATGAGTTCTGGTAAATTCATTCGTAAGCTACATGGTGCCAATAAATCAATCAAGCTAATATGGGTACCAGGCCACTCTGGTATCCATGGCCAATGAGACGGCTGATAAATTAGCCGGGTAACTGATGATCGGACCTTAGCATAGTCCGTTACAGATCTCAGGTTGTTTGTGTCTCTTTATAAAGCAAACTACATTCTCCTGTGGCAAAGTGAGTTGGACCAGCCTCCAAATCACAAAACAAAATAAAACAAAAAATAGACATTTGGGACACAGCCCACAGGAAGGAGAGGGTGGGGGGGGGGAAGGGAGGAGGTGGGTTGGCCACCTTAGGGTTCAACAGTACAAGACTTACCCACCTCACTCCTATATTATTTTTTTTTTTTTTTTTTTGAAAAAAGAATACTCCACATGCCCTCACTGCGCCACCACCTTACCATAGACCAAGATCTCACATATGCCCCAAACTATAACTAACAAGAGACACCAATAAAAAAAACTATCTAAGAATAAAAAAACACAGATTGTACATACAACTAAGCTACTATCAAATGATGAAAAAATAAGAAATAAAGTAATAACCCTTAAATAAAGTAATAAAACTATAGATTGAAGAAGAATTAGGATCCATGGCTTAATACCTTGGCACATGCCGACTGGTGATAGCCAAGAAATCCAACAAAGAAGAAAGAATGAAGAAAGTGTGTGCGTGTGTCTCTTACGCATGATGAGGTGCTGTTGGAACTTTTTGTATTTATTCGTTTAGTTCGTAGGGTCAATTATCGTGTGGGAAAACACGTCTTGGGAGGGATATTTAATAGTAGATGTTTTAGATTTCATTCGGTTATCTATTCAATTCATGTTTTATGTCACCAGCTGCGTTGTAGTTTTAGTTTTTTACAAGCATTCTGTGTTGACCTGGGACCCCCCCCTTCCACAATCCCTGTCGTGGGGGGGGCGGGGGTAGGCGACGGCAGACCCAATGTGGAGATCTCTCCCCTGCCTTGGGCCTCAACCCTTGCTTACACTAATTTTGCATGGTCTGTCATCTCCCCCTTCCCTACTTCCTGATCTTCCCCAAACCTTTCTCCTGTCAGTTCCTAAGATGTGAAAGGATAGGACGAAAGGCTGACTTGGATGCCAGTCGTGACGACCTAATGGGATTGACGGGCACGGGATTCCCTTGGTAATGTTTAGCCTACCCTATATTAATGGTACTGAGGTTGCCCCTAATCACTAGAACTCTCAAGATCTAACTCCTCTGGTTTACCTTCTCTCCCTGACTCTCCTTTGATCACGACTCCGACCACTGCTAATGCAACCTCCTCCTCGAAAGGTTGCTGGGCAATTTAAACCCAAACCGGAATCTTCTATCCCTGTATCCTTCCAAACGTTGCATTATCATTATTATTTATCATAATAATAATAATAATATACTAATAATCATTATTATGATCAGCATTATTGTTGTTATTATTTACCATTATCATTATCATTATTCATTTTCGTAGATTAGATCATTATTATTTCATTTCATTCTATTATTTTATTATTATCATTTTTATATTATTATGATATGGTCGTAATTCGTAATTCAAAGATTTATTTAATATGAAATAATGCCCATCAATCGCCATGCCTAATCTTGAAAAAGGAAAGGGATATTGATCGTTGATTGAACTTGTGGTGTTTCAAAGGCAAGTTGGTGGATTCGAGAATGGCCAATGGTCCAAAATAAAATAAATGTGCAAGATATCAAAGGTCACATAGCATTGTGATCACTATTTGTGACAAAAAGGCGTAAAAAAAAGAGATGATTTTAGGATAAGTGGACAGATGAGGGGAGAGAAAGAGAAGAAAAGAAAAGGAGGGAGAAGAAAAAAAGAAGAGGAAAGCCATGCAAAGTTAGTTGAGGCGAGGGCTGAGAACCAAGGCAGGGATGATCCCCTGCATTGGGCCTCATGCCTCGTCTCCTAAGCCCCCCCCCCCTCCCCAACGACAACAGGGAGCATGGTATTAGAAAGGTGTCACTCCACATGAAAAAAGTTTATACAGCCTAGTCACCAACCATTGAATTTTGTTTTATGATCCCTTAAAAATTTATATCGATTGTACCTGCACTGCGAAGTACAACACAAACGAAATCAGGTGTTCGTTTTATAAACTACTATGCTTTAGTTGGTTACTAAACACGGGGTTGATCAAGAATGGTGAAAAGTTACTGATGATTATGATGATGGGCGGGTTACCATACATGAAGACCAATTGAGTGATTTGATGTGATCCGATTGTTGTTCAGATGTATGATGATATCACCCCCCCCCTCCCCCCCCCCCCCCCCCCCCCCCCCCCTCTCTCCCCCCCCCCCCCCCCCCCCCCCCCCCCCCCCCCCCCCCCCCCCCCCCCCCCCCCCCCCCCCAGGATGTCTCCCAGGTGAAAGGCCAACATAATAGGTTCTGACAGTGGAATATCAATTATTTTAAACTAAAAATCTTATGGCAGACCTACATTTTTTTTTCTTTCTTGAGAGACTTGCCACATTCATTTAAAATCAATCACACACACACCACACGCACACATATATACATATACATATACACATATACACACACACACACATATATATATATATATATATATATATATATATATAGATATATATATATAATATAGATATAGATATATAAGATATAGACATTATATATAGAATAGATATAGAAGAGATATATTTATATATATATAGATAGCTAATAGAATACATTAGATAATGGATATATATTATATACATATAATTATAGATATAGTACTAATATTATATATGAGAGATAGCGATAGAGAGTTATAGATATAGATATCTTAGATATATGAGATATAGGTATAGATATGTATATATATATATATATATATATATATAGACCATATAAGATATAGATCTAGAACTATAAGATATATATATATATATCTATATCGAATATATCTATAATTATTATATATATATATAGTATATATATATATATTATATCTATAGATAATATATATATATTATATATATATATAAGAATGTATATATATATCATGAATATATACTATTTACATATAAATATATACATATAATATATATATATATATATATATACATATAATATATATATACATATAATATATATATATATATAATATATATATGTATGTATATGTATGTATATTATGTATATGTATGTATGTATATGTATGTCTGTATATGTAGGTATGTATATGTATGTATGTATATGTATGATGTATATGTATGTATGTATCATGTATGTAGGTATAGATGTTATGATATATATGTATGTATATGTATGAATATATATGAATATATATATATATATATATATATATATATATCTATAATATATATACATATATATAACATTATATATACAATATATAACATATAATACAATATATACATTATATACATATATATACATATATAAATATATTATATTTACATATATACATATTAATATACGGTTACATTTACGACATAATCCCACTTGACAGCTTCCAGTTTCAAGCCTAAATCCAGCAGCAGAAAACAGCTCGAGACCTTAACAATTATGAATGGAATAAAACCTGGTCTCAAAAAAAAAAAAAAAAAAAAAAAACAAAAAAAAAAAAAAAAAAAAAAAAAAAGGGTCACAGCCAAGAGAAGGACACAGGTTTTTTAAGAAAGTCGTGCCAAGTATTTGTCGTGTATTTAAGGTCAATGGATGTTTAGTTTCAAATAGACAACTGCGTGGAAGGAGTGACAGGGGAAGTAAGTAATGGCAGTATGAACGATACAAAATGATATTAATTTTGATTTATACTTTAGCCAAAAAAACTTTCAAAGGCTATTCAAATTGTAAATAAATTGTAAGAATGTAATTACAAAAATTTAAAGGTCTTTTATATTGATTATTTTTAAACTATATATATATAATATATATATATATATATAGTATATATATCATATAATATATATATATATATATATATATATATCTATATTATATATATATATATTTAGTTAGTTTAGGGTAAACTTTCTTGTGATTTCTTATAAGATTCTAATAAATAAGTACAATAAATAGAAAGTACTCAGGGAAACACATTTAAGATGCATAATTCTCTAAATTATAATAGTGAAGAAACCCAAAACAATTTTAAAATCCTTGGCATAGACTAGGCATGACAAATATATGTATATGCCAAAAAAAAAAAATATATATATTATAAATCATATATTATATATAATATATATAATATATATAATATATAATAACACACACACACACTTGATGAGACGTACCATGGCGTAAAGAATGATCAAGAAAGCGAGCATTTGAACAGCAAATGAGATTCCTTGAGACTGTCATAGTAACCAATATAACAGAGGAATCAAAGTGTACGTGCTGTTCCATTCTGGAAGGGTGAAGTTCTCCGTGCTGTCTGTTATAAAGTGCCGCCAGAGATACATTTATACGATTTTTTGTTTTGTTACGAATATTTTTTGTTGTTTTTGTTGTCACAAATATCATATTTTTGGTGTGTTGTCACGAATAGTATTTTTTTTTTTGTATTGTCCACCAATATTATGTTTTTTGTGTTGTCACAAATATATTTTTGTGTGTTGTCACGAATATCAATCCTTATTTGTGTTGTCACGAATATCACATTTTTGTGTTGTCGGGAAATATCGTATCCTTTTTGTGTTGTCACAAATATAATTCTTTGTGTTGTCACGAATATCATATCGTTTTTTTTTGTGTTATTACGAATATCATATTTTTGTGTTGTCACGAATATCATATCCTCTTTTTGTGTTACATCAACCGTGCACAATCCCCCCACCTCTCTCTCTGTTGTTTAGAACATGATAAAAGAAAAGTTTGTTTTTCATCTGTGCATTTATCTTCGCCCGCCTGATAAACTCGCAGACGTTTCAAAATCTGCATCTCGCAAGCTTTTAACCCATAATATAAACCGGTAAATTCTCACACCAGAATGATTAGTCTCAAGCCGTGTCATATATTACTGCTTGTCACAAGATCGTGCTTAGAGTAACAAAAGTGTCATTTACACTGTCATTTACACCTTTACACAGTTCCCTTATAAGAACCTGAGGCTATTGTAAGTTTGTGTTCAGTTTATCTTCTTATATGTCACTGAGGAAATAAAGCTTCTGTTTTTGCAGATAGAAATAATACAAGTATGTATATGAAATGTATGTACATATGAAATACGTATAGTGTTTTCTTCAATTAGAATATGTATGGAAATATAAAGTGTATATTTTTATTACTGGAATGTGTGTGTGTGTGTGCAAAAAAAATTTCAGCATTAAGTTGAAACTGGATTGTATATATCTCTAGGAGAAATGACTACCACTGTCAGACCAGTTCTACTAAAATTCTTTAAATAGAATATTAAAGAAAACTATCTACCTATCTGTCTTTCTATATGTCTATTTATCTAATCAGCTATCTATCTTTCAACCTACCCATCTGTCCTTGTGTGTAAATAATAAACACTGGCTTGTTCTAGGGAAAAAAAACTGTGCACGCCTTTGAAACCATCAGGCGGAGTCCTTGGCTGAGGAATTGCGCCTTGGAGAGAAACTGGCCCTTTGGTGAGGTGCTTAGAGCTCCGAGGAGTACAGCACACGCATTATGTCCGTCAGTGGTGTGTGTGTCGCACTCGTGTTTCAAATTTTGATGAGGACACACCTTATTAACGCAGCAGCAATAAATACAAAGTCTTGTGCCACAAGAGCTACCCGGACCCCGGGGGCCTCTCGTCTCGCTAGACATTATTGTTTTCTGAGTTTTTAAAGTAAATCGAAAAAAAGTAAAAAAAAAAAAAAAAAAACTGTAATTACAGATTTTCGCACTTTATAGTGCTTTGCCAGCACCTTCGTGCTCTTGTTTTTGCAGGTGACACGAGGCTACAGTAGGCGTAGTCAGCACCCACCTCAGACTCGCAGCTCTCTTCTACACCAGGGTACCCTTTTGGGGCTTTGACCCCTGGGTAGGGAGGCCCAGTAGTCTGGGGCGTCCTTTGGGCGCACTTTTTCTCTTTCACATTTTTTCCCCTTAATGTGACTTTCCTGAGCCTGCCGGAGTTCCTCGTGAGCTCCCGTATTCGCTTGGGGGGTGGGCATCGACTTACCGTCCTTCGCCTAGGCAAGTTCGGCGGTAAGGAAGTGTCCTCTACATAACTCGATCCCTCTGTGGTACTGGAGAACGCAACCAGGCTTTCACTGGGGGGGTAGAGGACGAAATACTGATTTACTCTCTTAGCTATTGCTGTTAGGTTGATACCAAAAGTTAAGATTTTTTTTGATCCCTTCAGGACAACATTTTGAGCAAAGGGGTCGGACCTGGTCCGATACCCAGGATGAATGATACCCCGGCTACCCCTTCTCCTCCTTAAGGAGGAGAGGTGACTCAATCCAATCTGACTTTGAACAACAGAACCCCACTAACGACAAAACTAGAAGACCACTTTTAAAAATCCAACGGAGAATGCGAGGTTCGCGAAAGTAAATGCGTGAATGAAATCAATCGCTTTTGAACGTGAACCCCTTTATCATCAAAAAGGTCCTTAATGGTCAAGTGGACGGCGATTTTGATTTTGTAAAAAAATTGCGAGATGAAAGCCTCCTTGTTAAAGTACAATACAGCTCCCAGATTAAGGATTTACTTAAGCTGACGCAAATTCATGATCTTCGAGTTAAAGTAACTATTCCTATTGGCCCAAATACCTGTAAGGGAGTAATCTTCACAGGTTTGAGGACGAGGGAAAGAAAGTGAAATTCTTGAGAGCATGAAGGACCAAGACGTAGTGGACGTTCATTGTATGACCAAGAAGGACGGGAATGTGCGAACGAAAACTGGACTGTGTTTTTTGACCTTTGCTTTGAATAAAATCCCAGAGTATGTCAACGTCGGTTATGAACGTGTTCAAGGAAGACCTTATGTCCAAAAGCCAATGCATTGTAATAGATGCCAAAAATTCGGACACACCTCATTAAGAGGTATTGATAAAGACTCGAGAAAAATTGTATGCCGTAAATGTGCTGAAGCCCATGACACCATCACATGTACTAGCCAGATTTCCAAATGTGCTAACTGTGGAGACCCCCATCAGTCAGGATCTGCTGAGTGCAGCGTCCTGAAGAAGGAGACTGAGACATTAGCATATATGAGAAAGCATGAAGTTAGTTATACTGAAGCTAAGAGGAAAGTGGAAAGTTTGACACACAAACCCGATACTTCCTATGCCGAAGCAGTAACTAGCATCACCCCTAGTGCAAGTAATGTCAGTCAACAGCTTGCAGCTAAGGATAAAGAAATTGCTGAACTCAAACAGACCGTTAAAGAACTAAATATTAAAGTATATCAACTGAATAAATTAGTCGATCAAATGACTGCATCAACCCAGCCTAAACATCATAAGGAGGCTGATACCGAATCACAGTCCGGAGCGCACCTTCCCGTCCGGGCTACTCCTGTGAGGACTTCGTCTGGCTCGCGATCGGCTTCTCGAGAGAGAAGCAGATCGCAATCTGTCAGTCGTCTCCCTCGCCAGGAGGTGCAGGACATGGAGGCTTCTGTCTCCAAACCATCCCGAGAGAGGTCCCGGGAAGCGAGGGAGAGGAGGCGTCTCCCTCCCAAAAAATAAGAAAAAACTGGTGGACAAGGCACTTCCAAACCCCATAAAACGTAATCTTCGCGTCGACCATTATACAATGGAACTGTCGAAGTCTTAGATCTAAAGTAAATGACCTTAAATTATTAGCCTCGTCCTATGCTCCCCATATTATAGTTCTCCAAGAAACGCACTTAACAAACCTCGTCTCTGACGAGGTCGTTTCGCTCAGGAACTACCATCTATGTCGGAAGGATCGTGAGGGTAGGGGTGGAGGCGGAGTCGCCATGTACATCCACCAAAGCCTCCCTTTTACAGAAGTGACTATTGATTCTACTTTGGAGTTTGTCGCATGCAAAGTAAAAATTAATGGCACGTATCTGGCTATATGTTCACTTTATTGTCCACCTGATGATAGCCTATGATGAGTTCTTTGCTCTTCAGGAACGTCTGCCACAAAATAAAGTAATTTTAGCTGATTTTAATGCTCATCATACGTTATGGGGTTCCCTGCAGATGGATGGTAGAGGTGAGCAAGTAGTTAAGTTGATTAATGAGTCTGATTTAATCCTTCTGAATGATAATACCGGTAATTTGAGCTTTATTGACTTATCACTGGTCTCTTCATCAATAGCAACCAAGTGCCTGTGGCACACCATTGACGACTCGTTGGGAAGCGATCATCTTCCTATTTTGATTAAATATTCATGCGACACAGTGAGAACGCCTTCAGCGCCTAAATTTAACGTAAAAAGAGCAGACTGGGTCGCCTTCACAAGGAGCGTCAAGCTCGAACTTGTTGGAAAAACCATTGATGATAAAGTAAACAACATTCAGAAATCGATTATAGAAGCAGCATTGCTATCCATTCCTAAAACTTCGACAGATAGCGTTAAGCATAGAGTTCCATGGTGGACACCAGATTGCCGCAGAGCGCTGTGCCGACGCAATAAGGCCTACAGGTTTTTCTAAAATAACATCACAAATGAAAACTTTTGCAATTACAAACAAGCAAGAGCTAGGGCTCGTAGAGTAATAAGACAAGCAAAAAGAGACTCCTGGCGGGGCTTTGTCTCTACAATTAACAGCAATACAAAAATATCAGAGGTTTGGTCCACTATCAATAAAATCAATAAGAAAAAATCATCTTTTAAAATCAACATCATTCACGAGGGTAACAATTTCGATTCACCTAGAGACATTGCTAATGCACTCGCCAGGCAGTTCTCTCATACAAGCAGCTCAGCTAATTACCATCCCACCTTCCTGACCATCAAGGAAGAGGCTGAGCTGCAACCAATTCATTTTGCCACAGGAGATGACTTTGATTACAATAAAGATCTAACAATGGATGAGTTTGTCCGAGCCCTAGAAGCCTGTAGAGGAACATCCCCAGGCCCCGATGAGATTCGATATGAGATGATAAAGCATCTTAATCATGATGACATGATTAAGTTGCTAGAAGTGTACAATGAAATTTGGAAAAGCCACACTTTTCCAAACTCATGGCACTTCGCCCACATCATTAACATACTGAAAGGAGGGGGTAATCCCAGACTTGCCATCTCCTACCG
Source organism: Penaeus monodon (assembly GCF_015228065.2). Classification (NCBI taxonomy): domain Eukaryota; kingdom Metazoa; phylum Arthropoda; class Malacostraca; order Decapoda; family Penaeidae; genus Penaeus; species Penaeus monodon. The sequence goes on along the minus strand of NC_051395.1, from coordinate 51,190,209 downwards.
CCCAATTGCGTTAACAGTAGGCTATTGCATTTTTTTAATTCCAGTAATTTGCTAGTTGACGAGCAGTGCGGCTTCCGCAAGGGACGCCAAACTCTCGATCAACTAGTAAAGCTGGACAGTCATATTCAAGAGGCCATTAACAAAAAAGATTTTTTGATTTCAGTATTTTTAGATATAGAAAAAGCCTATGACATGGCGATATGGCCCACTCAGAAAAATGTATGCTTTTGGATTACGTGGACACTTGCCTTGTTTTATTCAAAATTTCATTTCTGACAAAAAATTTTGCTGTCAAATATTTTCGACAATGTCACTTTTTCGGACATTTTTGTCCAGGCAAACGGGGTCCCACAAGGAAGTGTCTTGTCACCAACATTATTTCTATGTATGATTAATGACATCTTACCAGCTCCTCCTCGGAATTTTAAATACTCACTGTACGCTGATGATTGTGCATTATGGCATTCCAGCAATAATGCAGAATTCTCAGCAAATCGCATCCAATTGGCACTGGATATGATTCATAACTGGGGCCTCCAGTGGGGTTTTAAGTTTTCCATTAGAAAGAGTATTGGGGTATTTTTTTCACGTAGGAGGAAGCCGAACATCAGGCTAACTCTAGACAACCACCCAATACCTATTCAAAATTCTGCAAAGTTTCTTGGGCTACTTTTTGATAGTAGACTCAATTGGAAAGACCACATTGGTCAGTTAAAAAATAAATGTCAAAAGCACTTAATTTATTAAAGTGCATTTTTGGTAACAAATAGGGAGCTGATAAACAGTCTTTGCTAATGGTATATAAAGCCCTAATTAGGTCTAAAGTAGATTATGGGTCAATCGTGTATGGTTCGGCATCGAGAACAAGTTTGAAAGGTTGGATGCTGTGCAGAATGCCTGTTTGCGTGTGTGTCTTGGAGCCCCGAAGTGCACTCGGATTGAGCGTCTTGAGGTGGAGTCAGGAGTACCTCCCTCCGACTCAGACGCGGCCAGTTAGGCTCGAGACCCGAGCCACCCTAATGGCAATAGGCCCTTTGCCTCGTCGAGAAAGTCGGTATAGATCTCTCTACCATCGATACCCTGGTTCATTCAAATGTAGCGTCATGGGAAGCCCCCAATTTTCTATCATGGAAGCCTGGCTTCCCTCAGCCAAGGCCATGGCGCCGGAAGTGGAGGTACGCCAGAGGTCAGAGAGATCCTTGTTAAACATCTCCCTTTTTTTCATATATATACCGACGTATCCAAGACAGATGAGTGTGTTGGTGCGGGTGTATGGTCGACTGAATGTGAACTAAAGTTCAGAATGCCGAATCATACATCGATCTTCTTGCTGTACTTTTTGCCATTTATAAAGCCATTGATTTTGCACTGTCGACGACCCCCGATAGAATAGTATTTTATCAGATTCATCAAGTTCACTTAAAGCCATTAAATCATTAGAAACCACCAAAATGAAGTTCTGGGTAATATCATTCGTAAGCTACATGGTGCCAATAAGTCAATCAAGCTATATGGGTACCAGGCCACTCTGGGATCCATGGCAATGAGCAGGCTGATAACATTAGCCGGGTCAACTGATGATCTGGACCTTAGCATAGTCCGTACAGATCTCAGGTGTTTTGTGTCTCTTATAAAAGCAAAAATACATCTCTGTGGCAAAGTGAGTGGACCAGCCTCCAACTCACAAACAAAATAAACAAAAAATAGAACTTTGGGACACAGCCCACAGAAGGAGAGAAGGGAGGAGGTGGTGTTGGCCCCCTTAGGGTCAACAGTACAAGACTTACCCACCTCACTCCCTATATTGAAAAAAAGAATCCTCCACAATGCCCTCACTGCGCCACCACCCTTACCATAGACCATATCCTCACAAATATGCCCCAACTATAACAACAATAGACAACCATAAAAAAAACTATCTAAGAATAAAAACACAGATTTTACAACAACTAATCTACTATCAAATGATGAAAAATAATAAAAAAAGTAATAACCTTAAATAAAGTAATAACTATAGATTGATAGAATAAAAAGGATCCATTGGCTTAATAACCTTGGCCACATGCCGCTGGTTGATAGCCAAGAAATCCAACAAAGAAGAAAGAATGAAGAAAGTGTGTGCGTGTGTCTCTCTACGCATGATGAGGTGCTGTTGGAACTTTTGTATTTATTCGTTTAGTTTCGTAGGGTCATTATCGTGTGGAAAACGTCTTGGGAGGGATATTACATAGTAGAGGTTTTAGATTTCATTCGGTTATCTATTCAATTCATGTTTTATGTCACAGCTGCGTGTAGCTTTTTTTATTTTTTTACAAGCATTTCTGTGTTGACTTGGACCCCCCCCTTCCCCAATCCCTGTCGTGGGGGGGGGGGGTAGGAGACGGAGACCCAATGCTGGAGATCTCTCCCCTGCCTTGGGCCCCAACCCTTGCTTCCACTAATTTGCATGGTCTTTTCATCTCCCCCTTCCCTACTTCCTCTTATCTTCCCCAACCTTTCTCCTGTCCAGTTCCTAAGATGTGAAAGGATAGGACGAAAGGCTGACTTTGATGCCAGTCGTGGACGACCTATGGGAGTGACGGGCACGGGATTCCCTTGGTTAATTGTTTAGCCCTTACCCTTATTAATGGTACTGAGGCTTGCCCCTAATCCACTAGCCTCTCAGAATCTAACTCCTCTGGTTTACCTTCTCTCCCTGACTCTCCTTTGATCACGACTCCGACCACTGCTAATGCACCTCCCTCCTCGACAGGTGCTGGCAAATTTTAAACCCCAAACCGGAATCTTCTATCCCGTATCCTCCAACTGTTGCACTTATCATTATTATTATTATCATAATAATAATAATAATATAATAATAATCATTATTATTATCAGCATTATTGTTGTTATTATTACCATTATCATTATCATTATCATTTTCGCTATTATTATGATCATTATTATCATTATCATTATTATTATTATTATTATTATCATTTTTATTATTATTATTATATCATTCGTAATTCGTTAATTTGCAAGATTTATTTAATATGAAATAACTGCCCATCAATCGCCATGCCGAATCTTGAAAAAGAAAAGGGATATTGATCGTTGATTTGAACTTTTGGTGTTCAAAAGGCAATGTTTGTGGATTTCGAGAATGGCCAATGGTCCAAATAAATAAATGTGCAAGATATCAAAGGTCACATAGCATTGTGATCAATTATTTGTGACAAAAAGGGTAAAAAAAAGAGATGATTAGGATAAGTGGACAGATGAGGGGGATGAGAAAGAGGAAGAAAAGAAAAGGAGGAGAAGAAAAAAGAAGAGAAAGCCATGCAAAGTTAGTTGAGGCGAGGGCTGAGAACCAAGGCAGGGATGATCCCCTGCATTGGGCCTCATGCCTCGTCTCCTAAGCCCCCCCCCCCTCCCCAACGACAACAGGGAGCATGGTATTAGAAAGGTGTCACTCCACATGAAAAAAGTTTATACAGCCTAGTCACCAACCATTGAATTTTGTTTTACTGATCCCTTATAAAATTATATCGATCTGTATCCTGCCCTGCGAAGTACAACACAATACGAAATCAGGTGTTCTTTTTATAAACTACTATGCCTTTAGTTCGTTACTTAAACACGGTGGTTAGCAAGAATGGTGAAAAGTTACTGACGGATTATGATGATGGGCGGGTTACCATACAGAAGACCAATTGATTAGATTTTGATGTGATCCAGATTGTTGTTCAGATGTATGATGATATCACAGGATTCTCCCAGGTGAAAAGGCCAACATAATAGGTCTGACAGTGGAATATCAATTATTTTAAACTAAAATCTTATGGCAGACCTACATTTTTTTTTCTTTCTTGAGAGACTTGCCACATTCATTTAAAATCAATCACACACACACACACGCACACATATATACATATACATATTTTAACAAAATTAACAAACATATATATAATTATTAATTAATATAAAATAATATATATTAATTTTATAATACAAATATAACAATATAATATATATATATTCTATAATATAATATAGATAATATAGATATAATTATTTATAATAGATAAGTATATATAAATTATAAATATATATTAATATATATAATAGAAGAATATAGAGATATAGATATTTTGGATATAGATATAGATAGAATTAAGAATTATATATAAGTATATATATATAATAGATATTAAAAATAGAATTATATATATATATAGAAATAATATATATTTTAATAAGATAAAATATAATATATATATAATAGATGTTTTATAGATATATAAAAGATAATATTATAATATATATTATATATATTTTAAATATATTAGAATAATATATATATATAATGAAAAATATATATACATAAATAATATATATATATATATAAAATAATATAAAATAGAATATATAATATGAGAGATAATTTTATAATATATATATATAAATTTTATATATATATTATATATATATATATATATATATATATATATTAATATATATATATATATTTTTAATATATTTATGATATATGTATGTATATGTATGTATGTATAGGTATGGTATGTATATGTATGTAGTATATGTATGTATGTATATGTATGTATGTATATGTATGTATGTATATGTATGTATGTATATGTATGTATGTATATGTATGTATGTATTATTATTATGATATTATAGTATATATATATATATATATATATATATACATATATATACATATATATACATATATATACATATATATACATATATATACATATATATACATATATATACATATATATACATATATAAATATATATATTACATATATACATATACATATATCGGTACAATTTACTACATAATCCACTTGACAGCTTCCAGTTTCCTGCTAAATCCAGCAGCAGAAACAGCTCGAGACCTTTAACACTTAGAATGGAATAAAACCTGGTCTCAAAAAAAAAAAAAAAAAAAAAAAAAAAAAAAAAAAAAAAAAAAAAAAAAAAGGGTCACAGCCAAGACACCAGGTTTTTTTAAGAAGTCGTGCCAAGTATTTGTCTGTGGTATTTAAGGTCAATGGATGTTTAGTTTCAAATAGACAACTTCTTGGAAGGAGTGACAGGGGAAGTAAGTAATGGCAGTATGAAAGATACAAAAGTGATATTAATTTTGATTTTATACTTTAGGCCAAAAAACTTTCAAAGCCTATTACAAATTTAAATAAATTGTAAGAATGTAATTACAAAAATTTAAAGGTCTTTCTATATTTGATTATTTTTAAACATATATATATATATATATATATATATATATATATATATATATATATATATATATATATATATATATATATATATATATAGTTAGTTTATAGTAAACTTTCTTGTGATTTCTATTAATATTCTAATAAATAAGTACAATAAATAGAAGTACTCAGGAAAACATTTCAAGATGCATAATTTCTCTAAATTATAATAGTGAAGAAACCCAAAACAATTTAAAATCCTTGGCATAGACTAGCATTACAAATATATTTTCATATGCCTGAATAGAGAATAAACAAAAGCAAAATTAACTATAAGGTAGAGAAAACACAAGTTGCA
>NC_051395.1:51174615-51177115 GCF_015228065.2 Penaeus monodon | reverse complement strand
TTAGCACCAAAAGTAAAAGTGCCACTTGGCACAGCTGGGTCTGCAGTCTTTGAATCACCTGCTTTTGTGGAGGCTGGCACAGCATTGTTGAAGGCAAATGAGGGTTTTGGCACGCCTCCATCAACCTTCTCAAGCTTGGCGCCAAAGTTGAACACCTCACTTGCCTTCGTGTCTTTCCCCTTCAACACGTCCAAGACGCTACCACTCTTAATCTCTGATGCTGGCTTTATCTCTGTTGAGGTTTTAGTTTGTCCTTCCCCCGTGGCTTGTTTAGCTTTTGTTTCTGTGTCTCCAAAGCTGAAGGATGCCACAGTTTCACTCCCAGAACTGAATGTGAAACTAGGTTTGGTATTTACAGTTTCTGTACTACTAGCAGGCGTATTAGGAGCTGAAAAGGTGAAGTTCATCGATGGAACAGGGAACTGCTTGCCCTTGGATTCATCCGACTTTAAGCCAAAACTGATACCACTAGAGGCACTTCCACTTTTCTCCTTCAACTTGTCCTTCTCACTACTAGAGTCCGTCCCTAAGCTAGGCTTCTCTGATGCTATTCCAAACTTAAATCCAGAGCTTTCTTTACTATTACTGTCTTCAGCACTTTTGGCACTAACCCCAAATGCAAAACCACTATTAGATTTTACTTCAGTCTGTGAGTTGTCTAAACCAAACTTAAAACTACTACTTGTGGAAGAAGAGTCATTTGTATTTACACCAAACTTAAAGTTTCCTGTTATGGCTTGAGAAATATTAGCAGCACCAGGCTTAGGAGTCTCACACGATATGCACTTCGTAGCTTCACTTTTGTTGCGAACTAAACATGTATCGCACTCCCACTCCCCCTTGGCCTTGGCAAAGGCTGAGCCAAACCCAAAATTCACCTTCTCCTCCTTTCCATCAACTGGCTTTGACTCAGCTAATGGGGCCTGTTTCGCTTTGCTCCCCGGCCTAAGGGTTTCACATGCAACACACTTGTCCACTGAGTCTTTGTTTCGTAACATGCACATATCACAATCCCATTCATTGCTAGACTTCTTGAAGGCTGAGCCCCAGTCTGTTCCATTACCCGTAATGGTTGGGGTAGGATCTGTATTACTAAAGACAGATGTATTAGTTTGGATACCATGGGATGATGCTTTCCCTGGCTTTGCAGTCTCACACGCCACGCATTTTTCGGCCGAGTTTTTGTTCCTGATCATACAAACACTGCACTCCCATTCATCACTTGACTTCTTGAAGGCCCCACCAAAGCCCTCAAACCCTAGTGAAACACTAGTTTTCTCAACAACATTATTAACAGTCTGTTCTATCACCGGCTTGATACTTTCACTGGGAACTTTAGGACTACCAAATGCATTAAACTTCTCTTCAACCCTATTTTGCAGTGAAGGAGAGGCATTCCCAGCAACATGCTTCTCTGGAGTACCTCCCTTTGGCTTCAGAATGTCCAGGATACTTCCAGCCTGTAGCTTAGGTGCCTTGGGCATGACCTCCTTCTTAGCAGTAGCCTTAAGTTTAGGGGCAAAGCTGGGGCTGCTGCTATTAAACATCATTACTGAGGATAGATTACAATGAGAAGAACTAGAAGACTGGTTAGTGGCTTTGCTCTCTTCGTTAACTAACGCCGGACTACTAAAGGTGAAGGTAAGGGCATTGGCTGTGGTCTCAGAGGCAGCTGCCTGTGTGTCCACCACCTCTGGGATGGAGAATCTGAAGCCTGAAGCCATGCCACTGCTACTGGCTGGGGTCCCTGCTGCAGGGACAGTAAGAGGCAAATTGATCTTTGGAAGTGAAGACAGTGTCAGAGGGACTGTGGGGAGCTTGGGGTCTTCAGAAACAGCATCTTCCTCCTGTTTGCTGGAGGTTCTTCCACTCTCAACAACCTTTGACTTCATCTTTCCGCCACCATCCTTCAGAGTCTGGGGTGAGTCACTGTAAAGAAAGATTACATATAATGCATGACAAGAAAAACATTTTCCCTAAAGAATAGTTGTCTTAGTTAAAAAGACATACATAACAACATTGCATAAAATTAAAACTTATGGTAAACCTCCTGAACACTGCAGTACAATCAGTATGCATAAATTATATATATATAAAACTATGTGCACGCACGCATCCACGCGCACACACACACACGCGCACACACAAAACACACACACACAAATCTATGACTATATATATATATATATATATATATATATATATATATATATATATATATATATATATATATATTTTTATTTATTTTTTTATTTTTTTTTCCATATATATTTACATACATATACATATCCACATTTATAATATATATATGCAAATAATATATATATATATATATATATATATATATATATATATATATTATATATAACCATATATATAAATGTATATAAATACACATACACATATATTCAGACCTGAAGATGGAATCCAAGTGGATTTGAATGTATCCAATATCATATGTTTTTCATAGTATCTATATACATTATGATTTATACCTATA
>NC_051395.1:51164463-51174515 GCF_015228065.2 Penaeus monodon | reverse complement strand
GCCTCCCTCCTCCTTTCCTTCCCTATTTTGTCCTCTCATATTTTAACTTTTTCTTTGGCCTTTTCTAGAAATGTGCCCTTTTCCAACTTCATTTCCATGGTCATTCAGTTAGGATACTGGTCAAACTAAGTGCTTGATGTAGGAATGCTGAGTATTATTTGCTTTTACATTGTTCCTTATGTGATACAAGAAGAAGAACTGCAAAGATATCTTGATATATTGCTTAGAGATTCTGCTTTTTTTTTTTTTTTTTTTTCTTTTTTTCTTTCTTTCTTCTTTTTCTTTCTTTCTTTTTCTCTTATTTAACTTGTGTTGTTTTTTTTTTATATAAAATGTTAGCAAAAACTTTCTTAGTCCAAATAATAAATATATAAATAAAAAATGTATACCAGTCAGTCAGACCTGATTTTAAATAACAAGAACAAAAGTTTCAAACCAATGTGGAGGGAATAATTATTCTATGATTGATTGCTTTTTTTTTTTTTTTTTTTTTTTTATTATTATTATTTATTTACTGTGGTCACTTTTACACCAGTGACTGCTTGCAATGAAAGAGTGGGTATCTCATGGTTGGTACAATTTGGGATTTCAAATAGTTTTGTAGGAGCTCCATAGATACATACATTAACATCACGTTGGGATCTGTGTCAGAGAATAAGCTACAAGTGTATATAGACCCGATATCCACCCTGGAGTGTAATCTACTATCATGCATCTCATCTTGTGTGTCTAACTAGAAGTGGGTCTCTTAAAAGCTGTGAAACAACTTCTATGTTATACCTTTCAGCAGCAGGGAAGAGTGTCTAGTAATAAAAAAAATAAAATAAAAAAAAAAGTAAAAAAAAAAAAATGTGGCATTGTGTGAGGACTTTAGGTGTTAAACATACCCCCCTCCCACACACTTGTGTATGTAAAAACCTGTCAATTTGGATTCCAACAGTTTCCACCCCCTGGGACGTTGCAGCTAAATTTCACCTGCCTATGAAGGGCAGGTAAGGACGACACTTTCGTTATTTTTTTACGCTGAAAATTTAAAAAGTGGGAAAAAGCACAAATTGGAATTATAGGACATTAATGCAACATAAGGGTACCATGGGATGGAAAAAATTTCTTATGTTAGTATGTTTCCTTTGCACAGGAATGATTATTTTGTTAATTGCTTCAATATTCACAAGAGACATGAAAGCCAAACATTTGGACTCCTGGCTCTTTCAGTATGAAAAAATATATATATAAATATATCTAAGTGCTATGAACATTCTGTGTAAATACAGAAGGCTTATCAGGCCTATCTGGTAACATTGTTTCTGTTTCTTGTTAGGGAGAACCTTGTTGAATATTTTATATGCTGTGTCCATATTTGCTGGAAAGTGTTACTGTTCTCATTAGGAATGTTCATGGTTCTCATGTCGCACAGGTTTATTCCAACGTCTTGCTCTCAAAGGCTGTACATTTTTAATAAATAAATAGTGCAGATAAAACTAGCATTTTATGTTATGGTGTTTGCTCTTGTGGGTGATATAGAGGCTCTGTCACAGTAGCCTGAAATACTTTATGTTTTATATAATAGAGGTTACAGCCAGCAGTATCACCTGTGGGCGGAGACTGCCCCTCATATCACCTAGCAACAGCATTCACCACCTGTAGTGTTGTTGCTCATGCCAGACGCAAGGCCTCTGCAAGATGCGGCAAGTGTGCGCTTATATGAATAAGTGATGTAAATAGAATACCCCGGCAGGCTCACTCCTTAAAACTGTACATGAACACTTCATCAGTGTAGAATACTTGACGGACATGCTGCGTGTGATTTTTGGAGGGTGTAGGCGTGACTTGTTCCGTGTGGCTGGTTTGTGAGATGCGGAATCTACCGCCCCTTGTCTTGTCCTGTCTGTTGGATCCTTTAGAAAATATATAATTGTAATTAGCTCTATGATTAATAATTTTTATATTGATGTGACTTTGACATGTACAAAGCCGTGAAGTGTGAGTGTGTGAAGGGAAAGGGGTTAGACTGCTCATGTATGTGTCCTCGGTTTTTGCATTACTAAGTGAGCGTGAAATGTTCAATAAAGAGCATTCTATACTGCAACTTGTGTTTTCTCTACCTTATAGTTAATTTTGCTTTGGGTTTTTTCTCTATTCAGGCATATGAAAATATATTTGTAATGCTAGTCTATGCCAAGGATTTTAAATTTTTTGGGTTTCTCACTATTAAATTTAGAGAAATTATGCATCTTGAAATGTTTTCCTGAGTACTTCTATTATTGTACTTATTTATTGAATATTAATAGAAATCACAAGAAAGTTTACTATAAACTAACTAATATATATATATATATATATATATATATAAAATATATATATTATATATATATTATATATATATATGTTTAAAAATAATCAAATATAGAAAGACCTTTAAATTTTTGTAATTACATTCTTACAATTTATTTAAATTTGTAATAGGCCCTTTTAAAATTTTTTTGGGCCCAAATATAAAATCAAAATTAATATCACTTTTTTATCTTTCATACTGCCATTACTTACTTCCCCTGTCACTCCTTCCAAAAAGTTGTCTATTTTTAAACTAAACATCCATTGACCTTAAATACCACAGACAAAAACTTGGCACGACTTCTTAAAAAAACCTGGTGTCTTGGCTGTGACCCTTTTTTTTTTTTTTTTTTTTTTTTTTTTTTTTTTTTTTTTTTTTTTTTTTGAGACCAGGTTTTATTCCATTCTAAGTTTAAAGGTCTCAGCTGTTTTTTTCTGGGATTAGAGGAAAACGGGAAAGGGCTGTCAAGGGATTAGAGAAAATTGTACCGATATATGTATAGTATATATGAAAATTATTATTTATATATGTTATATATGTAATTATATTATATATATGTATATATAGTTTATAAATGAAATTATATGTATAATTTTTAATTTTATAAATATAAGTTTTTATATATAAGATATAAACTAAATACATTAAATTAATAATATATATAATATTATAAAATAATATATAAATATATATACATACAACATATACATAATACAAAACAACATAAATAAAACCCAAAAATTACATACATACATATACTACTACATATCATACAACAAACATAAACAATAATACAAATATCAAATACATATACTAAAAACATATACTAAAAATTTTAAAACATACAACAATACAACATAATATACATAATCATATACAACAAAAAATATACATACATAAATAAAATCAAAACATAAATACAAAAATATAATAATATAATATATAATAATTATATATATATATATTAATTATATAATAATAAGAAATATTTTAAATATATTTTTATATGTTATATATATAATAAATATAATATATATATATATATATATATATAAATTATATATATTAATTATATATATATATTTATAATAATATATATATTATTATATTATATTTTATATATTATATATATATATAATTTAAAAAATTATATATTATTATAATATTATATTAATATATTTATATAAATTAATACTATATATATATATATAATATATATATTTTATATTATTTTATATTAATATATAATATTTTTTTTAATATGTTATTTTTGATATATATTTATATAAATATATTTTAAATTTATAATTTTAATTAATTTATATATATATATATATATTTATATATTTTAAAATATATTTAATTATTATTATATATTATTATATATATAATATATTTTAAATTTATATATATATTATATATATTATATATATATAATATATATATTTTTTTGTGTGTGTTGTGTTTGTGTATATTATATGTATATATTTGGGGGTTTGGTGTGTGTGTGATTGTTTTTAAATGAATGGGAAAGGGTCTCTCAAGAAAGAAAAAAAAATTAGGTTGCCATAAGATTTTTTTAAAAATAATGTATTTCCCCTGCGACCCATTTTGTTTTGGGCCCTTTTTACCCGGGAGAATCCTGTGATATCATCAACATCGAACAACAAATTGGATCACATCAAAATCTAACAATTGGTCTTTCTGTATGTAACCCCCCCCACATCATAAACCGTCTAAATTTTTACCTTCTTGCTAACCCCCGTGTTTAATAAAAGAAACTAAAGGGGATAGTAGTTTTTAAAAGAACACCCGATTTCGATTGTGTTTTACTTCGCAGGGCAGGTAAGATCGATATAATTTTTTAAGGGGTCGTAAAACAAAATTAAAAGGTTGGTGACTAGGCTTATAAACTTTTTTTTATGTGGAGTGACACCTTTTTTAAACATGCTCCCCGTTGTCTTGGGGGGGGGGGGGGGTTAGGAGACGAGGGATGGGCCCAAAGCAGGGGCACCCTGCCTTTGGGTTTTAGCCCCCGCCTCAAAAAACTTGAAAGGCTTTTTCTTCTTTTTTCTTTTCCTCCTTTTTTTTTCTTTTTCTTTCTCATCCCCTCATCTGTCCACTTACCTAATTTATCTTTTTTTTACCCTTTTTTGTCACAAATAATTGATCACAAAGCTATGTGACCTTTGATATCTTGCACATTTATTTATTTGGACCATTGGCCATTCTCGAAATCCACAAACATTGCCTTTTGAACACCAAAAGTTCAAATCAACGATCAATATCCCTTTTCTTTTTCAAGATTCGGCATGGCGATTGATGGGCAGTTATTTCATATTAAATAAATCTTGCAAATTAACGAATTACGAATGATATAATAATAATAATAAAAATGATAATAATAATAATAATAATAATGATAATGATAATAATGATCATAATAATAGCGAAAATGATAATGATAATGATAATGGTAATAATAACAACAATAATGCTGATAATAATAATGATTATTATTATATTATTATTATTATTATGATAATAATAATAATGATAAGTGCAACAGTTGGAGGATACGGGATAGAAGATTCCGGTTTGGGTTAAATTGCCAGCACCTGTCGAGGAGGGAGGTGCATTAGCAGTGGTCGGAGTCGTGATCAAAGGAGAGTCAGGGAGAGAAGGTAAACCAGAGGAGTTAGATTCTGAGAGGCTAGTGGATTAGGGGCAAGCCTCAGTACCATTAATAAGGGTAAGGGCTAAACAATTAACCAAGGGAATCCCGTGCCCGTCACTCCCATAGGTCGTCCACGACTGGCATCAAAGTCAGCCTTTCGTCCTATCCTTTCACATCTTAGGAACTGGACAGGAGAAAGGTTGGGGAAGATAAGAGGAAGTAGGGAAGGGGGAGATGAAAAGACCATGCAAAATTAGTGGAAGCAAGGGTTGAGGCCCAAGGCAGGGGAGAGATCTCCAGCATTGGGTCTCCGTCTCCTACCCCCCCCCCCCCCACGACAAGGGATTGGGGAAGGGGGGGGTCCAAGTCAACACAGAAATGCTTGTAAAAAAATAAAAAAAGCTACACGCAGCTGGTGACATAAAACATGAATTGAATAGATAACCGAATGAAATCTAAAAACCTCTACTATGTAATATCCCTCCCAAGACGTTTTCCACACGATAATTGACCCTACGAAACTAAACGAATAAATACAAAAAGTTCCAACAGCACCTCATCATGCGTAGAGAGACACACGCACACACTTTCTTCATTCTTTCTTCTTTGTTGGATTTCTTGGCTATCAACCAGCGGCATGTGGCCAAGGTTATTAAGCCAATGGATCCTATTTATTCTATCAATCTATAGTTATTACTTTATTTAAGGTTATTACTTTATTTATTATTTTTTCATCATTTGATAGTAGATTAGTTGTTGTAAAATCTGTGTTTTTTATTCTTAGATAGTTTTTTTTATTGGTTGTCTATTGTTGTTATAGTTGGGGCATATTGTGAGGATATGGTCTATGGTAAGGGTGGTGGCGCAGTGAGGGCATTGTGGAGGATTCTTTTTTTTCAATATAGGGAGTGAGGTGGGTAAGTCTTGTACTGTTGACCCTAAGGTGGGCCAACACCACCTCCTCCCTTCTCTCCTTCCTGTGGGCTGTGTCCCAAAGTTCTATTTTTTGTTTTATTTTGTTTGTGAGTTGGAGGCTGGTCCACTCACTTTGCCACAGGAGATGTATTTTTGCTTTTATAAGAGACACAAACACCTGAGATCTGTACGGACTATGCTAAGGTCCAGATCATCAGTTGACCCGGCTAATTTATCAGCCTGCTCATTGCCATGGATACCAGAGTGGCCTGGTACCCATATTAGCTTGATTGATTTATTGGCACCATGTAGCTTACGAATGATATTACCCAGAACTTCATTTTTGGTGGTTTCTAATGATTTAATGGCTTTAAGTGAACTTGATGAATCTGATAAAAATACTATTCTATCGTGGGTCGTCGACAGTGCAAAATCAATGGCTTTATCAATGGCAAAAAGTACAGCAAGAAAGATCGATGTATGATTCGGCAGTCTGAACTTTAGTTCACATTCAGTCGACCATACACCCGCACCCACACACTCATCTGTCTTGGAGCCGTCGGTATATATATGAAAAAAAGGGAGATGTTTAACAAGGATCTCTCTGAACCTCTGGCGTACCTCCACTTCCGGCGCCATGGCCTTGGCTGATGGAAGCCAGGCTTCCATGATAGAAAAATTGGGGGCTTCCCATGACGCTACATTTGAATGAACCAGGGTATCGATGGTAGAGAGATCTATACCGACTTTCTCGACGAGGCAAAGGGCCTATTGCCATTAGGGTGGCTCGGGTCTCGAGCCTAACTGGCCGCGTCTGAGTCGGAGGGGAGGTACTCCTGACTCCACCTCAAGACGCTCAATCCGAGTGCACTTCAGGGCTCCAAGACACACACGCAAACAGGCATTCTGCACAGCATCCAAACCTTTCAAACTTGTTCTCGATGCCGAACCATACACGATTGACCCATAATCTACTTTAGACCTAATTAGGGCTTTATATACCATTAGCAAAGACTGTTTATCAGCTCCCTATTTGTTACCAAAAATGCACTTTAATAAATTAAGTGCTTTTTGACATTTATTTTTTAACTGACCAATGTGGTCTTTCCAATTGAGTCTACTATCAAAAAGTAGCCCAAGAAACTTTGCAGAATTTTGAATAGGTATTGGGTGGTTGTCTAGAGTTAGCCTGATGTTCGGCTTTCTCCTACGTGAAAAAAATACCCCAATACTCTTTCTAATGGAAAACTTAAAACCCCACTGGAGGCCCCAGTTATGAATCATATCCAGTGCCAATTGGATGCGATTTGCTGAGAATTCTGCATTATTGCTGGAATGCCATAATGCACAATCATCAGCGTACAGTGAGTATTTAAGATTCCGAGGAGGAGCTGGTAAGATGTCATTAATCATACATAGAAATAATGTTGGTGACAAGACACTTCCTTGTGGGACCCCGTTTGCCTGGACAAAAATGTCCGAAAAAGTGACATTGTCGGAAAATAATTTGACAGCAAAAGTTTTGTCAGAAATGAAATTTTGAATAAAACAAGGCAAGTGTCCACGTAATCCAAAAGCATACATTTTTCTGAGTGGGCCATATCGCCATGTCATAGGCTTTTTCTATATCTAAAAATACTGAAATCAAAAAATCTTTTTTGTTAATGGCCTCTTGAATATGACTGTCCAGCTTTACTAGTTGATCGAGAGTTTGGCGTCCCTTGCGGAAGCCGCACTGCTCGTCAACTAGCAAATTACTGGAATTAAAAAAATGCAATAGCCTACTGTTAACGCAATTGGGCGGTAGGAGATGGCAAGTCTGGGATTACCCCCTCCTTTCAGTATGTTAATGATGTGGGCGAAGTGCCATGAGTTTGGAAAAGTGTGGCTTTTCCAAATTTCATTGTACACTTCTAGCAACTTAATCATGTCATCATGATTAAGATGCTTTATCATCTCATATCGAATCTCATCGGGGCCTGGGGACGTTCCTCTACAGGCTTCTAGGGCTCGGACAAGCTCATCCATTGTTAGATCTTTATTGTAATCAAAGTCATCTCCTGTGGCAAAATGAATTGGTTGCAGCTCAGCCTCTTCCTTGATGGTCAGGAAGGTGGGATGGTAATTAGCTGAGCTGCTTGTATGAGAGAACTGCCTGGCGAGTGCATTAGCAATGTCTCTAGGTGAATCGAAATTGTTACCCTCGTGAATGATGTTGATTTTAAAAGATGTTTTTTTTCTTATTGATTTTATTGATAGTGGACCAAACCTCAGATATTTTTGTATTGCTGTTAATTGTAGAGACAAAGCCCCGCCAGGAGTCTCTTTTTGCTTGTCTTATTACTCTACGAGCCCTAGCTCTTGCTTGTTTGTAATTGCAAAAGTTTTCATTTGTGATGTTATTTTAGAAAAACCTGTAGGCCTTATTGCGTCGGCACAGCGCTCTGCGGCAATCTGGTGTCCACCATGGAACTCTATGCTTAACGCTATCTGTCGAAGTTTTAGGAATGGATAGCAATGCTGCTTCTATAATCGATTTCTGAATGTTGTTTACTTTATCATCAATGGTTTTTCCAACAAGTTCGAGCTTGACGCTCCTTGTGAAGGCGACCCAGTCTGCTCTTTTTACGTTAAATTTAGGCGCTGAAGGCGTTCTCACTGTGTCGCATGAATATTTAATCAAAATAGGAAGATGATCGCTTCCCAACGAGTCGTCAATGGTGTGCCACAGGCACTTGGTTGCTATTGATGAAGAGACCAGTGATAAGTCAATAAAGCTCAAATTACCGGTATTATCATTCAGAAGGATTAAATCAGACTCATTAATCAACTTAACTACTTGCTCACCTCTACCATCCATCTGCAGGGAACCCCATAACGTATGATGAGCATTAAAATCAGCTAAAATTACTTTATTTTGTGGCAGACGTTCCTGAAGAGCAAAGAACTCATCATAGGCTATCATCAGGTGGACAATAAAGTGAACATATAGCCAGATACGTGCCATTAATTTTTACTTTGCATGCGACAAACTCCAAAGTAGAATCAATAGTCACTTCTGTAAAAGGGAGGCTTTGGTGGATGTACATGGCGACTCCGCCTCCACCCCTACCCTCACGATCCTTCCGACATAGATGGTAGTTCCTGAGCGAAACGACCTCGTCAGAGACGAGGTTTGTTAAGTGCGTTTCTTGGAGAACTATAATATGGGGAGCATAGGACGAGGCTAATAATTTAAGGTCATTTACTTTAGATCTAAGACTTCGACAGTTCCATTGTATAATGGTCGACGCGAAGATTACGTTTTATGGGGTTTGGAAGTGCCTTGTCCACCAGTTTTTTCTTATTTTTTGGGAGGGAGACGCCTCCTCTCCCTCGCTTCCCGGGACCTCTCTCGGGATGGTTTGGAGACAGAAGCCTCCATGTCCTGCACCTCCTGGCGAGGGAGACGACTGACAGATTGCGATCTGCTTCTCTCTCGAGAAGCCGATCGCGAGCCAGACGAAGTCCTCACAGGAGTAGCCCGGACGGGAAGGTGCGCTCCGGACTGTGATTCGGTATCAGCCTCCTTATGATGTTTAGGCTGGGTTGATGCAGTCATTTGATCGACTAATTTATTCAGTTGATATACTTTAATATTTAGTTCTTTAACGGTCTGTTTGAGTTCAGCAATTTCTTTATCCTTAGCTGCAAGCTGTTGACTGACATTACTTGCACTAGGGGTGATGCTAGTTACTGCTTCGGCATAGGAAGTATCGGGTTTGTGTGTCAAACTTTCCACTTTCCTCTTAGCTTCAGTATAACTAACTTCATGCTTTCTCATATATGCTAATGTCTCAGTCTCCTTCTTCAGGACGCTGCACTCAGCAGATCCTGACTGATGGGGGTCTCCACAGTTAGCACATTTGGAAATCTGGCTAGTACATGTGATGGTGTCATGGGCTTCAGCACATTTACGGCATACAATTTTTCTCGAGTCTTTATCAATACCTCTTAATGAGGTGTGTCCGAATTTTTGGCATCTATTACAATGCATTGGCTTTTGGACATAAGGTCTTCCTTGAACACGTTCATAACCGACGTTGACATACTCTGGGATTTTATTCAAAGCAAAGGTCAAAAAAC
>NC_051395.1:51149463-51156963 GCF_015228065.2 Penaeus monodon | reverse complement strand
AATTAGTTCTGCTGTTATTTCATCTATTCCGGGGCTCTTGTTATTCTTTACTTCTTTTATGGCTTTTATAACTTCGTCCAGCAGTGGCGGTGGTTCATCCTCGCTGTCATTGAGTCTAATTAATGTTGTTGTTAGATCTTTATTCTTTTTGTATAAGTTGGAACAATATTGATTCCATCTATCTTTGACTTCTTTTCCATCACATAAAACAAGTCCATCTTCAGTTTTGATAGTGTCCATTGTAGGTTTAAATTTTCGTGTGATGTTTCGTACTCCTTGGTAGAGTTCTTTAGTTGTCTTATTGATAGAACAGTTTTCAATTCTCTGGCAATGTTCATTTAAATATTTTTCCTTATCTTGTCGTAATAATCTTTGAATTTTTGTATTTTGTTTTTTGTAAATTACTTTTTCAACTGGATTATTGATACCTTTTTATTTTAGGCATCTTCCTGTTTCAATTTCACTTAGTGTTTTTTTCAGATATCCAGGGGGAATTTGTTTTTTTCTTTTTGGCGATAGTTTCTTAAGCAGTGCTCAGCAGGAGTTCTTTTCCTTCTTCCCATAACTCATTTGGTGTTTTATCATCTTCACATTGATTGAGTATTTCAAATTTGTTTGACACTGTAATTCTGTAATTGTTATCAAGAGTTTTGTAGTCGAGCTTTAGAGGTGGTGTTGGACGCTCCATCTTTTTGAGTCTTATTTTAAAGTCGATAGTTAGTAGTTGGTGGTCACTGTTGCAGTCGGCACCAGGTCTTGTTTTGGCATTTTTTATGCAACTTTTCCATTTTTGGTTCAGCACAATGTAGTCAATTTGGTTGCGTGTTCTTTTGTCTGGTGAAAACCACGTGTACAAGTGTCTTGGGTGGTGTTGGAACAATGTATTGGCTATAACTAAATTATTTGTACTACAGAATTCAATAAAATCTTTACCTCTTTCATTTACATCTCCAAGGCCGAATTTTCCACAGGTGTAATTTTTTTATTATTTTTTCCTACTTTGGCGTTGAGGTCTCCCATGATTATTTTTACATCTCTATTAGGGATTGTGTCTAAAGTATCTTGGAGAGTTATAAAAAATGTCCATTTCTTCATCACTTGCAATATTGGTTGGTGCGTAGCATTGTATAATACTAATGTTATGAGGTTTTGCTTGTATTCTGACTTTTAAAATGCGATCAGAAAAAAGAACTGTCTTGTTTTCTTTAGTTTTGAAACTTCCATTACTTTTCCAATTGGTCTCACTTATTCCTAGTATTTGAATGTTGTATCTATCCATTTCGTTACAGACCGTATGTAATTTACCCATCTCTTTCATTTTCCTTACGTTCCACGTTCCGATTTTTAATGTGTTTCTTAATTGGACCTGTTTTCTTTATCTTCTTTGTCTTCCAGATGCATGTTTAACATTGTCAGCCTGGTTGCCCACTGACTAACGCGCCCCTTGATAACCCACGCGACGGGCGATGTGGTATGAATTATCGTTTCTGTATTTAATCATTGATCGGCAGAGTCATCGGTAAGGGCGGTTTCCGCATCAGTTACATCGCCTCGAGGTACAGCGTCAAGATCCAACTCCCTGAGCGGAACAAGGAAGACGGCGCGGTCTTGGTCACGGGCCTGAAGGAGGACGCCCAGGCTGCCGCCGCCGCGCTCGAGCTCATGGCCAACCGCAAGCTGTTGCCCGAGCACATCCTGGTGCCGCTCAGGATCAGTCGCGAGGAGAACCTCATCGTGCTCGGCCCCGAGGGCTGCAGGGCCGCCAGGATCGAGCGGGAATTCGGCGTCAGGCTTGTAAGGCCCGTCATCAGCATGCCCCTGATGGTCGAGGGCGGCGTCGAGGCCGTGACTAGTGCTGTGGCCTTCGCCGAGGAGATGGTCTCCAAACGGCATCTGGCCCTGAAGGAGGGCAACGCCCGTCGCGACTGATGAACGCCCAGGCCGCTGCGGATCGGTTCACGCCGCGCTGACCACGCCCACCGCGGGATCACAAGAGACGGAGATGGGCGGTCGAAGAGACTAGCCTTCCTCACGTCCCCCCCCCCCCCCCAATTTTTGAGCTTTTCTTTCCACTTGTATAATCGACAGCCCGCAAATATCTTTGATGTCGCTCAGTCTTGTCTTCGGTTTGCCTCTTCCTCTGTTTCCTACCACCGTCCCTGTCAGCGGGTTTTTCTCGATGCTTTTGCTTCTCATCGCATGACCGGTGAACTTTGGTTTCCTCCTGTTCAAGATGTCCAACAGCCGGTCTTTACAATTTATTTTTCTCACCACAGGGGCTGCGGTGGCCGAATGGTTAGAGCGTCGGACTCAAGACTGTCATGACGGCAATCTGAGTTCGAGGGTTCGAGTCACCGACCGCCGCGTTGTTTCCCTTGGGCAAGGAACTTCACCTCGATTGCCTACCTAGCCACTGGGTGGCCAAGCCAGCTCAAGTCAGTGCTGGTCCCAAGCCCGGATAAAATAAGAGAGAATGATTACCTAAAGGGGTAACACCGGCACTCTCCGTGGAAAGGAACTGGGGACCCTACCACGTACTCACTCCAAGAGCATCACAACGTGAAAACTGCAATTGAGTATCATGCTGTGACCACGGCGGCTCAGACATGAACCTACCGTTAAATGATGATGATTTAATCATTGGTGTAGAGATTTGTCAGGAGAAAATAAAAGTTGAGTGGAATCCCCCAGGCTCCTTCTCAACTCGCAGTCTCCAACTAACTAGGAGGAACTATCTCTGCCGCTTTTAAAACAGTTACACTGTAATACGCCAGACATATTATTTGGTGAAACCAGTAATCAGTAGAACTGAAGGTGTTTTCACCAGATATTCACTGCCCTGCTGCCGACAGTTTCACCGCAACCCTGGTATAGGGAGCTAATAGGGTGCTATCCTTGTTCAAGGGAACCCCAGGGTGCAGTTTATTGTCTTACCCAGAAAAAAAAAAAAAAAAAAAAAAAAAAAAAAAAAAAAAAAAAAAAAAAAAAAAAAAAAAAAAATATATATATATATATATATATATATATATATATATATATATATATATATATATATATATATATCTTCTTCTACAGGCTTTTGTCCCAGTTCAACTGGGGTCGCCGGTGCGGAAAAAATCGCGTATACAGACATGCAATGCAAGCCACGTCAAAGTTGATCGAACTCAGTCGAACCAGAAAGGCCAATCCTGATGAAGCTGCGGCGACGCGGTCGCGGGCCGCCGTCCTCTCGGATCCGGAGGCTCTGCTGCGTGGGGGCACCTTGGCTGCGTCCTCACGGCCGGGGGGCCTCGGCGGCGTCGCCTCGCCTCGTAGAGTTGTCCTGCTCGCTCTAAAGGCGCCCGTCTTGCCACTTTTCCTCGAGGACTTGCGCGCGAGGGGCCTCGGGGACGCCTCCTTGGCTCGAAGTGCTGTCCGAATCTTGCTCGCGAGGCCGCAGCTCTGCGCTCTCTCGGGAGCTTTCTTTCAAGGCCTACGCTCATTCGGAGTGGACCTCCGGCAGCGATATGTCGAACTACCCGTGTCCGCCAAAGCGCAGGACGAGGCCATGCAGCGCCAAGAGCCCCATGGTCAAGCCCGAGATCTCTTCTTCCTCTGAGCTTGCTTCTTTAGCCGTATCCGCTCTTGATACAGTAGCCGTTGCCCATTTGTCGCCGGATCACGGCGGTCATCCGACGCGTCGCCTGCGGGGTACGCCCTAGCTCTGTCTGCATTCCTGATTCTCCGCATCATGTATTGGCTTGGCAGGGGTTTTTACGGCCGGATGCCCTTCCTGCCGCCAACCTCTTTTAGTCGCCTCTTACGTTCATATATATATATATATATATATGAACAATGAACAAAGATCTCAATATGGGCAAAAGTGACTTAGAACTGCTTAAGTTGTCAACAGACAGAACAGGATGGAAAACCATGATCGCCAACGCCATGAAAGGACAAGGCACTTGAAGTTGCATTGGGCAAGGAACTTCACCTCGATTGCCTACCTGACCACTGGGTGGTCAGGTAGGCAATGGAGATGGACGCTCCATCTTTTTGAGTCTTATTTTAAAGTCGATAGTTAGTAGTTGGTGGTCACTGTTGCAGTCGGCACCAGGTCTTGTCTTGGCATTTTTATGCAACTTTTCCATTTTTGGTTCAGCACAATGTAGTCAATTTGGTTGCGTGTTCTTTTGTCTGGTGAAAACCACGTGTACAAGTGTCTTGGGTGGTGTTGGAATAATGTATTGGTTATAACTAGATTATTTGTACTACAGAATTCAATAAAATCTCTATCTCTTTCATTCATATCTCCAAGGCCGAATTTTCCACAGGTGTCATTTTTTAGATCATTTTTTCCTACTTTGGCGTTGAGGTCTCCCATGATTACTTTTACATCTCTGTTAGGGATTGTGTCTAAAGTATCTTGGAGAGTGTTATAAAAATTTTCCATTTCTTCATCACTTGCAATGTTGGTTGGTGCGTAGCATTGTATAATACTAATGTTATGAGGTTTTGCTTGTATTCTGACTTTTAAAATGCGATCATTTATTGGGCTGTACCCAATTAGTGCATTTGCAGTTTTTTTCGTGAGAATCATAGCAACTCCGTGACTATAATTTCCTTCTTCTTTTCCAGAAAAAAGAACTGTCTTGTTTTCTTTAGTTTTGAAACTTCCATTACTTTTCCAATTGGTCTCACTTATTCCTAGTATCTGAATGTTCTATCTATCCATTTCCGGCCGGCGCATTGTTCCCTTGGGCAATGAACTTCACCTCGATTGCCTACCTAGCCACTGGGTGGCCAAGCCAGCCCAAGTCAGTGCCGGGTAAATAGAGATGGTGACTCGATAAAAACACCGGGTCGTCTGTAACACCACATTTCAAAACTATTGATCTTTTTCTTGTCTATCTACTTCAGCACCCACCAATCAGAACCATATGATGCAATTGGGAACTTTATAAAATTAAGCGTTGTTGAGCGGAAATAGTTTCATTCATTCATTCTTCTCGAAACAAAAGCGTTTTGTTAACTGTTTGTTTCCCTGGTTATTTTCGTTGTGCATAGGTGCTGAGCATGATTAAATGTATACCAGAGTGTTATAGATTTTACTAGGCTTGTGGATAATTATTGAAACTTTTTTCATTTTTGTTTCATTGTCTGAATTACTCATTAAACTTTATTTTCATACGATAACACTAAACGTGTGGATATTATTGAAACTTGGTCATTTTCTTTTCATTGTTTCATTGCCTGAATCATTCATTTAATTTGATTTTTGATACGATAATGCCGAGGTTCATATACTGGGGGTCAATCTCTCTTCTTCTTCTTCTTCACCTAGATTGCCTACCTAGCCAGTGCTGGTCCCAAGCCCGGTTAAATAGAATATGATAGGGATGTTGATGATAATGATGATTTCGGCTCAATTTTTTTTCTTTTTTTTTCTTAACGGTAGGTTCATCTTTGAGCCGCCGTGGTCACAGCATGATACTTAATTGTAGTTTTCATGTTGTGATGCTCTTGGAGTGAGTACGTGGTAGGGTCCCCAGTTCCTTTCCACGGAGAGTGCCGGTGTTACCTTTTAGGTAATCATTCTCTCTATTTTATCCGGGCTTGGGACCAGCGCTGACTTGGGCTGGCTTGGCCATCCAGTGGCATTATCTAATACATTATCTAAATAATATACCGTCACCATTTCGGCTCATGGTGACGGTATATTATTTAGATAATGTATTTTTAGGAGACTAATTTATAATAAAGAATCTACTTTATGATTTTTTTTTAAAGATCAATAAATTTTATAACGAAATTAATGTGGTGGGTCTTTTTTTTAAATGATAATCGCTGTAATGATAACTGAAGAACAATTGATAACTATAATCAGATGATCACAATATTGATGATAATGAAAAAATTCATAATGGCAAAGTAATGATGAAAATGGATGATAATTATTAAAATTATAATTATATTATACCATTTTCCTGATAACGATGAATATAAAAGAATTATTAGATCAGTGATTAAAAAATGTGATGATTATGTTTATGACATAAAATAAAGACCATGCTAGAATTTACGTTTAGATTATTATAACAATTATCGCTCAAGACCGTCATAACATGTCAATTCATAACAAAAGTCAAATTTATAACTTGGAAATATGAAAAACAACTCTTGTGATTAAGAATAGAATAACGATTCTTCTTCTTTTAACGGTAGGTTCATGTCTGAGCCACCGTGGTCACAGCATGATACTTAATTGTAGTTTTCATGTTGTGATGCTCTTGGAGTGAGTACGTGGTAGGGTCCCCAGTTCCTTTCCACGGAGAGTGCCGGTGTTACCTTTTTTAGGTAATCATTCTCTCTATTTTATCCGGGCTTGGGACCAGCGCTGACTTGGGCTGGCTTGGCCACCCAGTGGCTAGGTAGGCAATCAAGGTGAAGTTCCTTGCCCAAGGGAACAACGCGCCGGCCGGTGACTCGAACCCTCGAAGTCAGATTGCCGTCGTGACAGTCTTGAGTCCGACGCTCTAACCATTCGGCCACCGCTGCCTTGACGATCATGGGTTTCCATGATTTTTTCTTAGCAATTTAGAGCGGTGGTTTGCCATTGCCTTCCGCCCGGTGTTTTTATCGAGTCACCATCTCTATTTACCCGGCACTGACTTGAACTGGCTTGGCCACCCAGTGGCTAGGCAGGCAATCGAGGTGAAGTTCCTTGCCCAAGGGAAACAACGCGCCGGCCGGTGACTCGAACCCTCGAACTCAGATTGCCGTCGTGACAGTCTTGAGTCCGACGCTCTAACCATTCGGCCACCGCGGCCGGTTCTCTCGTGCCACTGAATCTCTTCCACCGAATCTCTTGCGGTGCCCCCAGGGAGATCTGTTTCAGTGGGACTCGACGCCGTCATCTCGCGTTTCTTGCTGCACCCTCCTCCCCCTATTCCTCTCCCCCTCCTCTTCCTCCTCCTACTCCTACTTCTCCTCCCCTTCCTCCTCCTCTCCCTCACCTTTCGCCTACTTCTCCTAATTCCCTTCCCCCTCCCCTTCCCCTCTTCCTCCTCCTCCTCCTCCCCCTCCCCTTCCTCCTCCTCCTCCTTCCCTTTCTTCTCCTCCTCCCCTTCCTCCTCCTCCTCCTCCTTCCCTTCCTTCTCCCTCCCCTCCCCCTCCCCTTGCTCTACTTCGCTCTACCTGTGGAGATGAATGCGCTTTGAGTATGTGAATAAAACCTCTATGTGTACACATGCACACACACAACACACACACACACACACACACACACACACACACACACACACACACACACACACACACACACACACACACACACACACACACACACTCTCCTCCTCCTCCTCCTCCCCCTTCTCCTCTTTCACCTCGTCCTCCTCATCCTCCTCCTCCTCCCCCCCCTCCTCCTCCTCCTCCTCCTCCCCTCCTCCCCCCCCTTCTCCTCTTTCACCTCTCCCTCCTCCTCCTCCCCCCCTCCTCCTACTCCTACTCCCCTCCTCCCTC
>NC_051395.1:51139463-51141963 GCF_015228065.2 Penaeus monodon | reverse complement strand
CTCAGAATGACAATTAAATCATAATATTATAAGAACGATAAGTTTATATATATATATATATATATATATATATATATATATATATATATATATATATATATATATATATATATATATATATATATATATATACATATATATAATTTTTTTTTTAATTAGAATATTATCCCACAGAGGAAAGAAAACTTTATATTCCTGTGGAGAAGCATTGAAGTGCTTATCTGTATGACGGCACTGAAGATAATCCTAATCTTTTGTTGCATGGTGATCATGAGTAGTGCAATGATTGTGCTTAATCACATTATTGGCTTCTTATCCCAAGAACAGCATAAACGTTTTGATAATTCATCGCTGACCAATTTAGATTCACTTGAGATTTGCTATCTGGGTATTGAGTTTTGATAAGATTAATAAGACAGCTAGATAACTGCATAGATATGGAAAGTGCAAATGTAGACTTTATTACTTCTCAGAGAAGAGAGATTATTCATTTTATATGGTCATTATAATGATAAATGGTAAAAGCGATTTCAGATTTTGCTTCCTCTTCATTTATAGTCTTGCCAGTCAGTCTGAGGCAAATAAGAAACAAATTCCCAGTGCTTAATTGCTTATCTTGCTTCCCTTGCTCTAAGCCAGTGGAGTAACCTGCACATGGGTGTGTATTGTTTGCTCAGCCATCCCTTTGCACTTCGGCCAAATTTGTGTTAATGGTGATTAAACCCGAGCAGAGGAATTGTTCCGCACGGAGAGGCAGTTGGTTAAAGGAATGGGAGGCCAAGGAATATAAAAATGAAACCTTGCGAGCAGCTGCTTGAGATGTCTGGGATCTCAAGTGTGTGATACAGTGTTTGGTTTGGGAATTAATGGAAGGAAGGGAAGGATTATAAGTTGGGGTAATTGGGTGAATCAAATTTTTTTTTTTTTTTCTTCTTTTTTTTACTCGTGTTGGTGTGTGCTAAACTTTGGTTCTTCATACACTAAATGTGAATGTAAAATCTTTTTTTTAGGGTCAAATTCTTTCAGGATTTGGTTTTAATGGAGGAAAAACAATGGTACAATACCATGAAGTCATTCGAGGGCCTTTCCAGTGGGGGGAAATAGCTGTAGGAAAATTCACCATGCGTAGTTAGTTCCATATGTTCCAGCAAGGTACAAAAGAAAAAATCAGCTCACTATCTAGCTTCTATAATATGCAAGTTATGATAAACAAAAATTTATTTATAGAGGTGTTCTGTTGATACCGTTACAAATACAATCATGTTCGTTGAGATAGGGTTAGTATATAGTTTCGGACCATGTTGATCTGTTTATAATTACTATAATACCCCTATGGTTAGGAAATATCTAAGGCCATTCTGCGATGTGACACATATGGTGCATCAACAAACTAAACAATAACTTCTATCTACTTTTGATTCAGTTGTCTCACAAAAATAAGTAGCATTTGAGGCAACAGGAGATCAAGATTGTTATAAGGCCTATAGAAAATTAAAAGCATCACAGTCGAATATTAGGAATATTGGTACACTTTACCAGGCCACCCTACTGTATCCAATTGCAGGTCATTTATAGGCTCAGCATACTGAAATTTATGATGCACATCCTTTAGGAGTTAAATTTTTAAGAATGAACATGAGGCTATATACAAGATAAATTTTCATTGAAAATTTATAAGCCTTGTACATAACCTAAATTATGTTTCAGTTGTTATATTGTTATTATTGTCAGCTATTGCATCAATTTCGGAAAAGAAACAGTATTACTCCTTTGGTGATCTGACAAAGGTCAAAACCCTTACCTAACATGCATCATCGTCATTGCCATTGTTGTCTGAAGGAGCAGTTAGAGATATAGATATATGATATATATAATATATTTATATATATATAAATGATATATATATAATATATTTATAATATATTATAATATATTTATATATATTTATAAATATATTTATAATATATTTATAATATATTTATAATATATATATTATTAATATTATATTATTATATATATTATAATATATTTATAATATATTTATATATATATTATAATATATTTATATATATATATATGTATATATATATATATGTATATATATATATATATATATATATATGTATATATATAATTATTATATATATATAATTGTATATATGTATATATATGTATATATGTATATATATATATATATGTGATAGATATAGATAAAGATATGATAAAAATATATTAAATATATAGTTATTTTTCATCATTATTATTGGCATTATTGGTCACTATTATTGTTGTTGTTAGTTTTACTCTTTTATTTTTGAGTTATATTTTGATATTGATATAATCTTATATATATATTTTTTATTAGTATTGACGTTTTGATTTTTTTTTTTCTGCTATCATTATTAACGTTGTTATTCTTGCTATGTATTAGTTTTTGGGAGTATTGGTTTTATGTATTCCTATTTGGTTATTTTTACCTTGGAGGTTTTTATTTTCCTTT
>NC_051395.1:51109463-51134463 GCF_015228065.2 Penaeus monodon | reverse complement strand
CCCCCTCCCCCCCCTCCCCCCCTCCCTCCCCCCCCCTCCCCCCCCCCCCCCCCCCAAAGATGCATTGAAGGAAGCACAGCCCCAAACGAGGAGGATAAACCTGGCCACTTTTGGGTTTAAATGTTTTTTGTCCGGCGTTTGGCTCCTGTCTTTCCCTCCCCCCCCTCCCTCCACCCCCCCCCTCTCCCCCCCTCTCTCCCCTCTCCCCCCCTCCCTCCCTCCCTCTCCCCGGTCCCTCTTTCCTTCCCTCCCTTTCCCCCTCCCTCCCTTCCCTCCCTCCCTCCCTCCCCTCCCGGTCCCCTCTTTCCTTTCCCCCTCCCTTTCCCCCCCCTCCCTCCCCCTCCTTCCCCCTCCCCCTCTCTCTCTCTTCTTTTTTCTCTTCTCTCTCTCTCTCTCTCCTGCCTCGATCTTTTTTTTCTCTCTCTCTCTCTCTCCCCCTCTTCCCTCCCTTCTCGGTCCCCTTTCCTTCCCCCCTTTTTCTCCCCCCCCCCTCCCCCCTCCCCCCTCCCCCCTCCTTCCCTCTCTCCCTCCCTTCCCCGGGTCCCTCTTCCTTCCCCCCCCTTTCTCCCCCCTTTCCCCCCTCCCCCCCTTTCCCCCCCCCCCTTCCCTCCCCCCCTCCCCTCCCTCTCCTCCCCCCCTCTCTCGGTCCCTTTTTCCCTCCTTCCCTTGCTCCCTCTCTCCCTCCTTCTCTCTTTCCTTTTTGCCTTCTCTCCCTCGTTTCCTCGCTCCCATCCTCTCTTCCCCCCTTCCCCTTTGGGGTCCCCCCCTTTCTCGGTCCTTCTCTCTCCCACCTTCCCTTGGTCCTCCCTCTCTGTCTCCCCTTCATCCTTCGTCCTTCCCTCCTTCCCTTCCCCCTTCCGTCCTTCACTCCTTCCGCCTTTCCCCTCCCTCGCCCCCTCTCTTTTCCCCCCCTTTTTCCTTTCCCTTCGACCCCCCTTGTTCCCCTTCCCTTTTGGGCCTTTCCCTCTTCCCCCTTCCCCTCCCCCCTTTCCCTTGTCTTCGGCCCTCGTCTCTCTCTCTCTCTCTCTCTCTCTCTTCCTCTCTCTCTTCTCTCTCTCTCTCTCTCTCTCTCTCCCCCTCTCCCCTCCCCCTCCCCCTTTTTCCCCCTTTTTCCTCCTTTTTATCCGCTCTTTTTTTCCTCTTCCCTCTGTCCCCAAAAATCTGGACAAAAAGAAAAAATAAATAAGGCCCAGAGACGAACGTAAATTTTAAAAATGCTAATAGCATACTAGTGATAAAATGATGGTGATAAAAAATGTGATAAAGAAAATTAATGTGATAGTGAGGTTTAAAAATAATAATGTAATAATGATAATGAAATGATAAAATGGAAACATGTATTATTAATAATAAAGTAAAAAATAATTGAAAAATAAAAGAGATCAGGAAAGAAGAAAAATTAGAAGAAATTAATAAAATTTTATCAGAATAACACATCAACCCCACACACACGACTTAAAAAAAGTTTTCCAGAAAAATTTTTATATATGTAAAAAAAAAAAAAACCCGCAGCTTATTCTTTTTTACAAAAACCACCTGGCTGCCAGCGGCCCCCATGCATTTTTAGCGAAAAATTCTCTCTCGCACACCAAACCTGGGGGCTGGTTCGTTTTTTGCTTTTGTTTTTTTGGGGGGGTTTTGTTGTTGTTGTTGTTGTTGGGGTGGTGTGTTGTTGTTGGTGGAGGGGGTTTGGGTTGGGGGTGTGGTTGTTTTTTTTGGGTGGTGTTGTTTTTGTTGTTGTTTTGGGGGTTGTTTTTTTTGTTGGGGTGGTGTTTTTTTTGTTGTTTTGTTTGGGGTGGTGTTTTTTTTTTTTTTTTTTTTTTTTGTTTTTGTTTTTTGATGAGGGGTTTAAAATGTTGGCCCCCCCCCCCTTTGTTTTTATTGGGGGGTGGGGGGGGGGGGGGGAGGGGGGGTAGGGGGGCGGGGGGGGTTTTTTTTTGGGGGGGGGTTTTTGGGGGTGGGGGGTTTTGGGGGGGGGTGTTTGTTTTGGGTTGGTGGTGGAGGGTGGGTTCCTTTTACCCCCCTTCTTTTATTTTTCCCCCTCCCCCCAAACAAAAATTTCCTTCAACAGCACAGGACTCATCAGGGTGCCCAAAACACTTTTTTCTTAGCGGGAAGGGCCCAAGGAAGAAAAGGGGGGGGGAAAAAAAAGAAAAAAAAAAGGGGGGGGCAACAACCCCAAAAAAAAAAAAAAACCCAAAACACCCCACACAACAAACCCAAACCACGATTCACACAACACGACCAAAAACACATACAACACAAACACAAACCCAAGCCCCACACCCACCCAAAACCACCCATCACAACAACCCGCCCAGACCCCGCAGACGCAGCAGCAGCAGCAGCAGCAGACGCAAAAAAAACAACCCAAAACAACAACAAACAAAACAAAAACAACACAACACACACAACACACCACAACACACACACAACACCAACACACACCACACACCAACACACACACACACACACAAACCACACACAAACACACAAACCCCCCACACACAACCCCCAAAAACACCCCCAAAAAAAAAAAAAAACACAAAAACAAAGACCATAAAAAAAACAAAAAACGCCCAAGAAAAAAGCCAAAAAAAAACCCCACAAAAAACAAAACAAAAACACACAAGCAAAACACCCCTTTCCCCCCTTCCCTTCCTCCCCTCCTCCCCCCCCTTTCCCCTTCCCCTCCCCCCCTCCCCCCTCCCCCCCCTCCCCTCCCCCCCTCCCCCTCCCCTTCCCCTCCTCCCCCCCACTCCTCCGATCATTGGGAACCCGCGACGGCGGGGCGTTTGCCCGTCCACTCTTTTTTTCATTTTTTTCCCGTTTGCTCCCTTCCTTCCCCCCCCCTCCCTCCCCCCCTCCCTCTCTCCCTCCCTCTCTCTCCCTTTTTCCCTTTCCCCTCCCTCCCCCCTTTTTTCTCTTCTCCCCTCCTCTCTCCTCTCTCTCTCTCTCCTCCCCTCCCTCCCCCCTCTCTCGTCCCCTTTTTCCCTTTCCCTCCCTTTCTCCCTCTCCCTCCTCCCTCCCTCCTCCCTCCCTCTCTCTCTCTTTTCCCTCTCTCTTCTTCTCTCTCTCTCTCTCTCCTTGCTCCCTCTCTCCCTCCTTCTCTCTTTCCTTTTTGCCTTCTCTCCCTCGTTTCCTCGCTCCCTTCCTCTCTTCCTCCCTCTCTCCCTTGGTCCCTCCCTTCCTCGGTCCCTCTCTCTCTCCCTACCTTCCTTGGTCCTCCCTCTCTGTCTCTCCTTCACTCCTTCCGTCCTTCCCTCCTTCCGTCCTTCCCTCCTTCCGTCCTTCACTCCTTCCGTCCTTCCCTCCCTCGCTCCCTCTCTCTTTCCCTCCCTTATTCCTTCCTTCGACTCCTCCTTTGTTCCCTCCTTCCCTTCTTCGGGCCTTTCCCTCTCTCTCTCCTTCCCTCCCTCCTTCGCTTGGTCTTCGGTCCTCGTCTCTCTCTCTCTCTCTCTCTCTCTCTCTCTCTCTCTCTCTCTCTCTCTCCTTCTTTATCCGCTCTTTTTCTTCTCTCATTCCTCTGTCCCTCAAAATCTGGACGAAAGAAGAAATAAATAAGGCGCCAGAGACGAAGCAGTAATTGTAATAATAGCAGTAATAGCAATACTAGTGATGAAAATGATGGTGATAAAGATGATGATAAAGATATTAATGATGATAGTGAGGTTAATAATAATAATGATAATAATGATAATGATAATGATAATAATGGTAATCATAGTATTATTAATAATAATAGTAAAAAATAATTGTAATAATAAAAGAGATCAGGAAGAAGAGGATTAGAAGAAAGTTAATAATAGTGATATCAGAAGTAACAACAACATCAACCCCGACACACACGACTTAAAAACGTTTTCCAGAAATATATATATGTAAAAAAAAAAACCTGCAGCTTATGTCTTTGTTACAACACGACACACTCGGCTGCCAGCGGACACCATGTCATTTTTAGCGAAATATTCTCTCTCGCACACACAAACACTGGGTGCTGGGTGCGTTGTTGCTTTTGTTTTTGTTGGTGTGGTTTTTGTTGTTGTTGTGTGTTGGGGTGGTGTGTTGTTGTTGGTGGAGGTGGTAGTGTTGGTGGTGTGTTGTTTTTGTTGGGGTGGTGTGTTGTTGTTGTTGTTGTTGGGGTGGTGTGTTGTTTTTGTTGGGGTGGGTGTTGTTGTTGTTGTTGTTGGGGTGGTGTGTTGTTTTTGTTGATGGAGGTGGTAGTGTTGGCGGTGTGTTGTTTTTGTTGGGGTGGTGTGTTGTTGTTGTTGTTGGTGGAGGTGTGTTGTTTTGTTCCTTTCTACTTCTTTTTCTTCCCGTTCTTTCCATCCGTTTTCTTCCTCCCCCAAACAGAATTTCCCATGCAACAGCACAGGACGTCATGCAGGAGTGATTCCGCAAAGCTACGTGTTTCCCGTGCTTGGAGTCGGGAAGGGTCGCGGGGTGGGGGAGGGGGAGGAAGAGGAGGAGGAGGAGGGGGGAGGAGGAGGAGAAGGAGAAGGAGGAAGAGGAGGAGGAGGGGGGGGAGGGGGGGTATTGCAAGCACTCTCGCTTGCAGGGAATAGTGTGGTCGAGAGAAAGGTTGGAGTAAACATGGTAAACACGCTCCTACATGCATGCACATAGGCCCAAGACCATTCGTATTCACATTCACACACGCACACGGACACGTACATACAGATGCACAAGCACATTCATATTTGTAGGCGCACATAGCGCGCTCACACGCACACATTCTAAAGACACGCGCATGCACACACATTCTGCACGCACGCACGCACGCACGCACGCACGCACGCACGCACGCACGCACGCACAGCATACACACACACACACACAGCATACACACACACACACACACACACACACACACACACACACACACACACACACACACACACACACACACACACACACACACACAAAGACAGACAGACAAAGACAGACAGACAGACACAGACAGACAGACACACACACACACACACACACGCACACACACACACCACACACACCCCCACACACACTCACCTATACACACTATACACAGACAGACATATACACACCCTCACACCACACTCACACACACACACACACACACACACTACCACTCACCAACCACATCACTCACTCACTCCACTCTCTCTCTCACTCTCTCTCTCCCTCACTCGTACGGTCGTCTCACACACACACACACACACACACACACACACACACACACACACACACACACACACACACACACACACACACACACACACACACGCCGCATACACGCACACACGCACGCACGCACGCACACACACTCGCACCCACTCACTGTGAGAGAGGGAGGGGGTGAGACACACACACACACACACACACACACACACACACACACACACACACACACACACACACACACACACACAACATACAGGAGAGAGAGAGGAGAGGAGAAGAGAAGAGAGGAAGAGAAAAGAGAGAGAGAGAGAAGAGAGAGAGAGAGAGAGAGAGAGAGAGAGAGAGAGAGAGAGAGAGAGAGAGAGAATATTCGATTGCAAGTAATGTAATCGCGGAGATAGTTTCTGAGAAGGCGAATATCTGCCTCCCTTTCTCTCTCTCTTTCGCATCTTAAGCACCCGGACTTCTTAGAAATCTTAAAGGCCCGCTTTCCCTTGACCGCCACGCCTTTCAGAATCGGCGGGAAAAAAGAAAGAAAAAAAAGTGATCATGAGGGTAAAAACAAAAACAAAAAAACTCTCTAGTCATCGAATTTGATCATGACATCATATCTATTCTCCCATGACACGTGTTCTTTCTTCTTTTAACGGTAGGTTCATGTCTGAGCCGCCGTGGTCACAGCATGATACTTAATTGTAGTTTTCAGGTTGTGATGCTCTTGGAGTGAGTACGTGGTAGGGTCCCCAGTTCCTTTCCACGGAGAGTGCCGGTGTTACCTTTTTTTAAGTAATCATTCTCTCTATTTTATCCGGGCTTGGGACCAGCACTGACTTGGGCTGACTTGTCCACCCAGTGACTAGGTAGGCAATCGAGGTGAAGTTCCTTGCCCAAGGGAACAACGCGCCGGCCGGTGACTCGAACCCTCGAATTCAGATTGCCGTCGATGACACGTGTAAAGGAAGAATATTCATTAATACGAAGGGCTGGCGGCGGGCATAGGTTTTTAAAAGGATGTGACGTCACCGTGCGCGAGTGTGTCCGTACCCTCACTGTCATTGAGAAGTCTCGACGCCGCTGCCCTGTGAGTCATGCGGACGGGGGTTGCCAGCTAGTCCCTTTTTCCTCCTCCGACGTCAGATTTCTGCGGTTGCCCACTCGCTTGTTTTTCACGGGGGATTTACTCGATTTTGACCTCTTTTTTTCTTATTCTGAAAGAGGGAGATGGGTTAGTATTGGATTTTTTTTTTTGTTTGTTTGTGTTATTTTTGAAGTGCGTTGGGTTTTGTTGCTATGGGGGGGCTGTATTATTTTTATTTTTAAAGGTGGGTAAGACAATAGGAGTATGACGGATTTCCACGTGACAGCTGTTGCACCGAACCCCCGCCCCTCCCGGATCGCCGAGGGTGTGTGTAGGGGGGATGGGGGGTGGAATGCGACGGGCAGGAGGATGCATTTTAGTATTATTTAAGACAAATAAAATACAGACGATTTCTTAATGACAGTGTTAATTAATATATGTATCTTAAAATGAGGCGCTGGTTTTGCTTCGGCCTAATTCTCGCCGCTCAAATCAAGGGCAAGGGAAGATGGCGTATGGCGATTGAGGTTCGTATGTCAAAAGGTCCTCCTCGCGTGAGAAGAGGCTTGGGAAGGGGGATGTAAAGGAGGAGGGGGGGAGGGGGGAGGGAGGGAAGAGGGGGGAGGAGGGGAGGGAGAGGAGGGGGGAGGGCGAGGGGGAAGTGGAGAGGGAGTAGGGGACGGAGGAGGGAAGAGGGAGGGAGAAAAAAAAGGGCGGGGATTGAATGGGGGAGGAGGGAAGGAGGGGAGGGGCGAGGTGGAAAATGGAGAAGGAATGGGGAGGAGAAGAGAATGGAAGAAGGGATAAATGCTTGAGTTAAAGGAGGAGAGGGGGGGAGGGAGGAGGGTGGAGATAGAGAGGGAATGGGGAGGAAGGAGGCAGAATGATGGGGTATAAAGGGAGAGCGAGACAAAGGGAAGGAGGAGAAGGGAGAGAAAAGGAAGAAGGGAGAGAAAAAGGGAGATAGAAAGGCGTGGCAAAAAAGGAGCTATAGATAAAGGCAGGGTTGAAGGGAGGAGGGAGAAGAACGAGGTCAAGAGAAGGAGAAGAGAAAGGGAAGAGAGAGAAGGACGAGGTTAAAATAGGGAAGGAAGGGAGGAGGGAGAAGAACAGAGTGAAAGGGAGGAGGGAGAAGAACAGAGTGAAAGGGAGGAGGGAGAAGAACAGAGTGAAAGGGAGGAGGGAGAAAGGCAGAGATAAAGGGAGCAGGGAGAAGGGGAGAGGGAGGGAGGTTAGTATAGGGCAGGGTTAATGGGAAGGGGGGGGGGGGGGAGGAAGGAGTGTTTAAGAGGGCTTAATGAAACAGTGAAAGGGCGGGAAGGTGGATGAGGAGATAGGGAGGGGGGAGGGAGGGAGGGGGAGAAGCGGTGAGGGAGGGAGGGGGAGAGGCGGTGAGGGAGGGAGGGAAGTTAGAGAGGGAGGGGGAGGGATGAGGGTGGGAAAGAGGGAGGGGCAGTGATGAGGGTGGAAGAGGGGGGAGGAGAGGGATGAGGAGATACTGAGGGGTGAGGGAGGGAGAGAGGGGCGTGGGATTAGGGAGGGAGGGAGGGAGGGAAGAGGGAAGGAGAGAGGGAGGGGGGAGGGAGAGGTGGAGGGATGAGTGACGGTGGGGGGAGGGAGGAGGAGGATAGGATTAGAATGATATGCTGGTCGTCAAAGCTCTCTCTCTCTCTCTCTCTCTCTCTCTCTCTCTCTCTCTCTCTCTCTCTCTCTCCCTCTCCCTATCCCTATCCCTATCCCTATCCCCCCCCTCTCTCTCTCTCTCTCTCTCTCTCTCTCTCTCTCTCTTCTCTCTCCTCTTCTCTCTCTCTCTCTCTCTCTCTCTCTCTATTCCTCTCTCTCTCTCTCTCTCTCTCTCTCTCTCTCTCTCTCTCTCTACCTCTCTGCCTCTCTACTTCTCTGCCTCTCTACTTTCCTCCTCCTCTTTTTTTCTTCTACTTCTCCTTCTTCGTCTACTTCTTCCCCAATATTTTTTTCTAATTTTCTTTGTCTTTTTCTTCTTTTATTCATCTTCTACTACATCTAATACTGCTTCTCCATCTACTTCTTCTTCTTCTTTCTCTTCGTCTTCGCCATCTTCATATTCTTCTTCTTTCTCTTCTTCGTCTTCGCTATCTTCATATTCTTCTTCCTCTTCTTCGGAAAGATACAAGATGCCATCCTTTATTATTTATCAGCCTGATCGTCCTTTGGATTTTATAATAATTATCGTCTTTTCTTATTTCTTATTTTGTCCTTTTGTCATTTTCTTTCGTCCGTGGTCCGTGGCGCATGGGGCCCCCGTGGCTTCTGTCCTCGCGTGTATTGCTGGGCTAAGAACAGCTGTTTTAGAACTCATATGGTAGCGGGCTTTGTTCCTTTTAATCTCTTCTCTAATCTCCTGTATCTTTCTTTACTCTTCTGCTTTCGCTTTTCTCTTTCGTTTTTTTATCTTTTCGTATTTCTCTAATTTTCTCTCCTCTGCGATGCTCTCCTCTCTTTCCCCTCTCTTCTCCTCTTCTTTCTGTTCCCCTCGATCCTCTCCTCTCCGCTCCTTCCCACTACCTCCTCTCCTCCCCTCTCCTACTCCCCCTCCCCCCCTCCTCCTCCTCCTCCTCCTCCTCCTCCTCCTCCTCCTCCTCCTCCTCCTCCTCCTTCTCCCTCCCCTCTTCTCCCCTCTCTTCTCTCTAGTTCATGGCATTTCCTGTTTTTTTCTTTCTTTCTTTCGTTTGTTTCGCGAGTAATGAAGTCGAAGTTTTACTTCACACTCATATATATATATATATATATATATATATATATATATATATATATATATATATATATATATGTATATATATTTAAATTTTTTTCTTTCTTTTTTCTTTCTTTTTTTCTTTCTTTTTTTTACTCGATTACTTTCTTTAAGTTACTTCACAAAAAAGGCGAGAGGAAACCCTGTGTAATGATTTTGCGATGTTAAGTGTCGCCCGAGTGCTGGGGCGCTAACTGCGTCTATGAGCGTCGTGGTGACTCATTGCGTATCTGCGACTGACGTGCTGAGAAATTTGTTGTAGAGTTTACGGTGCCTCTTCCCTTAGGTTGCCCTGTTACTCTTGGGTGGTGTGTGTTTTTAGGAGGTTTCATTAGGATAACCGTTATTTTTTGCGAATGTTAAGTGTTTCGATGGTGGGGGAAGGTGGTGTGGGAAAATGGGAGAGGGAGGGAGGGAGAGGGGAGGGGGGGGAGGGAGGAGAGGGGAGAGGGGAGGGGGGGAGAGAGGAGAGGGGGGAGGGAGAGAGGAGAGGGGGGGAAGAAGAGGAGAGGGGGGAGGGAAGGGGGAGGGAGAGGGGGGGAAGAAGAGGGAGAGGGGGGGAGGGAGAGGGAGAGGGGGGGAGGAGAGGGTAGAGAGAGAGAGGGTAGAGGGAGAGAGGGTAGAGGGAGAGAGGGTAGAGGGAGAGAGGGTAGAGAGAGAGAGGGTAGAGAGAGAGAGGGTAGAGAGAGAGAGAGGAGAGAGAGAGAGAGGAGAGAGAGAGAGAGAGAGAGGGAGGAGAGAGAGGAGAGAGAGAGCCGACAGACAGGCAGACAGACAGACAGACAGACAGACAGACACAGACAGACAGACAGACAGACAGACAGACAGACAGACAGAAACAGAGACAGAGAATATATATATATATATATATATATATATATATATATATATATATATATATATATATATATATATATATAATATATATACATACATACATACACATGATCGTCAAGGCCGTGGTGGCCGAATGGTTAGAGCGTTACAGCACTGAGTTGGGCTGGCTTGGCCACTGGGTGGCCAAGCCAGCCCAAGTCAGTGCTGGTCCCAAGCCCGGATAAAATACTGAGAATGATTACCTAAAAAAAAAGGTAACACCGGCATTCTCCGTGGAAAGGAACTGGGGACCCTACCACGTACTCACTCCAAGAGCATCACAACTTGAAAAACTAAGTATCATGCTGTGACCACGGCGGCTCAGACATGAACCTACCGTTAAAAGAAGAAGATACATACACACATATATACATACATATATATATATATATATATATATATATATATATATATTATATATATTATATTATATTATATTATATTATATTATATTATATATATTATATATTATATATTATATATTTATATCATATATTATATATATATATTATATATTTATATAATATTTATATATATATATATATATATATATATATATATATATATATATATATAATGATTATCTCAAGTTTGGTTGCATATGCACATGCTACTTAGTCACATCGTTACAAATGACGATTCTTTGGGTGTGGAAGAAATGTTGAAAATGTATAAGAGAGAGAGAGAGAGAGAGAGAGAGAGAGAGAGAGAGAGAGAGAGAGAGAGAGAGAGAGAGAGAGAGAGAGAGAGAGAGAGAGAGAGAGAGAGAAAGAGAGATGATTATCTCAAGTTTGGTTGCATATGCACATGCTAACTTAGTCACGTCATCATTTTCTCTCGCAAGATTTTTGTGGTCATGCTTACTCGCTCACTCGTGGTCATCTGCTCATTTTCCGCGGTCGTGTTCACTCATTCACTCATTCCGGCTTCTGTCGCTCCTGCGCGAGTGTCTTGCTTGCTTTGTAGACATCGTATGTGTTTACATACACAATACACAAAATACACACACTCACGCAGACGGACACGCAGGGTACGAACACATACGCGTGCGTGCACACGCGCACACACACACACACACGCACACACACACACACACACACACACACACACACACACACACACACACACACACACAGCACACACACACACACACACACACACACACACACACACACACACACACACACACACACACACACACACACACACACACACACACACACACACACACATATGAACATACACACACAATTACATACACATACGCATACGCATATATACGCCTATACGTTTGCATGTACTAACAAATAAACATATACATGGATATATACAACTATTTATATACATAGATATGCAAATACAGACACATCTGCATACATTCACGCTAATCTGGGGTACCATTTGTTGTTGTTGTGTTTGTTGTTGTTGTTGTTATTGTTGCTAGGACTATTGTTAATGTTATTACTGTCAATTTCATTTGAAAATATAGTTCATACAATTCACCAATCATTTTTCATATAACATTATAATATAACATGTTTATATATGCTGTAACGCATAATTGATATATTTTTTTATTATTATTGTTTCTATTACCATCATCAAAATGATTTACTCCCACCCAAACAAAGAAATAATCTGTGTAAGCCTAGATGCCCCAGAAAGATTGTAATAGCATTGACGTCATTAAAAAATAATAAAATAAAGTAAGCATAAAAAAAAAATAATAAGCATAAACAAATATAAAGATAAGAAAAGGTGAGAGGTATAACGCCCAACCATAACAAGCCCTTTTATTAAATGAAAAGCACAGCTAAAGCGGGACTTTTATCACACAATCCAAAGAGAATTTGTTATAAGGCAGCCATGATCAGGACGGATCTCGGAGCGTAGTTTGCACAACCTGTAACAGAACCCGGAACGGAACTGATCACACAACCTGATTAGAAAGGACAGGAACAGTGAAAATTAAAAAAAAACAACCAGAATATAACGTATATCTCAACCAGAAGGATAGAAGTTACAACACGAGCTTATTATAACCAGAATTTACAACAAGAACTAGAACTTAATAACAACCAGGCTAGAACTTACAACACAAATCAAATCACAGCCCCGAGAGACCCTCACTAACCCCCCCCCTCCCTTTTTCCCCCTTTCAGGCCCAGCTGGAATGGTGCGGCGTCGGGTGCGTGCGCGCGTGCACGGGGCGGTGGCTGGTGCTGAGTCTGGACGCCGCCCTCCTGCACGGCCTCCACGCCCTCAACAAAGGCTACTGGCCCGTCGTGGCCTCGCTGCTCGACAAGGACACCCTGGCCACCGTCATGAGTCTGCCCTACGCCACCAAGCCTCTCACGAGAGGTAGGGACCGGAGGGAGGGAGGGGGAGGGGGCGGGGTGGGGCGGAAGAGAGGGAGGAGGGAGGGATGGTGGAAAGGAGGCAAGGGGGGTGGGGGGAAAGGAGGGAGGGGGAGGGGGGAGGGGAAAGAAGGGAGGGGGTAGTGGTGGGGGGAAAGGAGGGAGGAAATGGGCATGATGAGGGTGTGAAGGAGGGGGAAGGAGCGAGGGATGGGGGGAGGAGTGGGAGGGGGTAGGCATGATTGGGGGTATGAGGGAGGGAAGGGGGCAGGATGGGGTGTAGGGGATGGGGAGGGGGAGGGGCATGATGAGTGTTAGGGAGGGGGGAGTAAGGATGGGAGGAGATGGGGAAGGGGAAAGAGGTGGGGAATTTTGGAGTAGGGTTGCGTGGTGAAAGGGGAAGGGGGGAGGGGGGGTCAGGAATTAAAGGGTAGGGGAGGTGCTCTTCCGTTGTCAGTGCCTTTGTTGGCATGGTTTCATTGCGCCTCTTTGTCACTCGACCAAAACAAACAAACAAACAAGAAGCAAAAAACTCAAACAGCGTCATGCATAT
Source organism: Penaeus monodon (assembly GCF_015228065.2). NCBI lineage: Eukaryota > Metazoa > Arthropoda > Malacostraca > Decapoda > Penaeidae > Penaeus > Penaeus monodon. The sequence continues at coordinate 51,121,666 of NC_051395.1, read as the reverse complement.
CTATCTTAATCTACCAAAACCCGTTCCATTAGAAGCGAACTCAGTTGTTATTTTAACATTTTAAATAACCCTTAGGTATTTTTTCTCCTTTTCTTTTTTCTTTATTTTTCTTTTTTTTTCTTCCCTTTTTTCTTCTTTTTTCTTCCTTTTCTTTTTCTTTTTTCTTCCTTTTTTCATTTTCTTTTTTTTCTTTTTTTTCTTCCTTTTCTTTTTTTCTTCTTTTTTTCTTCCTTTTTTTACTTCCTTTTTCTTCTTCCATTTTTTTACTTCCTCTTTTTTCTCCCTTTTTCTTCTTCCTTTTTTTCTTCCTTTTTTCTTCATTTTCTTTTCTTTTTCCCTTTCGTTATTGTCCATGTTTTGTTGGTGTCCGGCCTCCCCGTCGCCCGCTCGCTGGGTGGAGGCAGCGGGCGGAAGGGGGGGAGGGGGGGAGGGGGAGGGGGGAGGGGGTCAGGGCTGGGTACGTGTGAGGGCACTTTAGGGTACGTGAGGGCACTTTAGGGTACGTGAGGGCACTCTAGGGTACGTGAGGGCACTTTAGGGTACGTGAGGGCACTTTAGGGTACGTGAGGGCACTTTAGGGTACGTGAGGGCACTTTAGGGTACGTGAGGGCACTTTAGGGTACGTGAGGGCACTTTAGGGTACGTGAGGGCACTTTAGGGTACGTGAGGGCACTTTAGGGTACGTGAGGGCACTTTAGGGTACGTGAGGGCACTTTAGGGTACGTGAGGGCACTTTAGGGTACGTGAGGGCACTTTAGGGTACGTGAGGGCACTTTAGGGTACGTGAGGGCACTTTAGGGTACGTGAGGGCACTCTAGGGTACGTGAGGGCACTTTAGGGTACGTGAGGGCACTTTAGGGTACGTGAGGGCACTTTAGGGTACGTGAGGGCACTTTAGGGTACGTGAGGGCACTTTAGGGTACGTGAGGGCACTCTAGGGTACGTGAGGGCACTCTAGGGTACGTGAGGGCACTCTAGGGTACGTGAGGGCACTCTAGGGTACGTGAGGGCACTTTAGGGTACGTGAGGGCACTCTAGGGTACGTGAGGGCACTTTAGGGTACGTGAGGGCACTTTAGGGTACGTGAGGGCACTTTAGGGTACGTGTTAAGGGTTAAGGGCTTGGGGTAGGGTGCGGCAGGGTGATTTAAGGGGAAGGTTTTCGGGGTTTATTTATTTATTTATTTTTTTTACATTATTTTTTTATCTATTTGTTTACTTGTTTATTATTTATTTGTTATTATTATTTTGGGGTTTTATTATTATTATTAGTTTTTTTCACTTTATTATTATTATTATTATTATTTATGAAGTTATTTATTATTATTATTATTATTATTTTATTATTATTATTATTATTTTATTATTATTATTTTTTCACTTTCTTTTTTTTGGGTTATTTGTAAGGGTGATATAAGGCTCTTTTTTATATTATTTATTTTTAATTGTTGTTTTGTTTATTTTTCACTTTCACTTTCTATTTTCTAGGGTTAAGGTCCGGCTGGGTAGCGGGCCAAGGGAGATTTTAGGTCTATTTATATAATCTTTTTCATCTTTTATTTTGTTTTCTTTGTATTTTTTCTCATTTATTTGATATTTTTCTCTCTCTTTACCTTTTTTTATTTTCTGTTTACTTTTCATTTTTCTTATTTTCATTTTTTTTTTTTTTTTTTGGGAAGTGACGCTGATTGGGGGTGCTGGAGGGGGGGGATGGCTGAGGAGAACTGTGGGTGAGGTTGGAGGGGGAGGGAGGAGAGGGGGAGATTGGAGGGGGAGGGAGGAGAGGGGGAGATTGGAGGGGGAGATTGGAGGGGGAGGGGGGAGGGGGAGAAAAGAGAGGGGAGATTGGAGGGGGAGGGAGGAGAGGGGGAGATTGGAGGGGGAGGGAGGAGAGGGGGAGATTGAGGGGAGGGGGAGAGGGGAGGGAGAGAGGGGAGATTGGAGGGGAGGAGGAGAGGGGGAGATGGGGGGGAGGGAGGAGAGGGGGAGATTGGAGGGGGAGGGAGGAGAGGGGGAGATTGGAGGGGAAGGGAGGAGAGGGGGAGGGAGGTGAGGGGGAGATTGGAGGGGAGGGAGGGAGGTGAGGGGGAGATTGGAGGGAGGGAGGTGAGGGCGAGGGCGAGATGAGATCGGAAGGGAGGGAAGGGAGGGTGAGATTGTAGGGGGGGAGGGCCTGAAGGGAAATTGATGTGGGAGGGAAGTGAGCTGAGAGGGAGAGGGACTGGAAAAGGAGATAGGAGGCCGTGAACAGGAGGGCGGATGGAAGCGGGGAGTGAGGAGGAGATTGCCAGAGATTTTTTTTTTTTTTTTTTCCATCTTTTGCTTTTCTAATGTTTTTTTTTGCATTTTTTTCTTCTTCCCATTCGTCCATAGTTTTTTTCATATCTATTTATCTGTATCTATATCCATATCTATCTATCTATTTATATGTAAGTTTTTTTATACAAAACATTTAATTAACTTTTAATGTTTTCAAGAAGCTACAGGTTAACATTGTTATAAAATTTGAATTAACATTGAATTAATGATTATGTACTGTATAGTATTGCATTGACATTATGATTGTACAGTAGTATGAGATATTTTATATTATGGTTAGTCAAGTTATAAACTATTTTTTATTATGTTAAATCTCATTGTATAAGATTTTAACATATAGCATTCAGTTGAAATAATAATAAAAAATAGATAAATAAATTATGATGATTATAATAATCTGACAAAGAGGCAGATATCACAAACCAGTATTTTGGATTTTCAGGTCGTGCGTGGATTTGCCTGTGCTTGAACGAGGGTCAGTTGGAGAGCTACCTGCACGTCCTAACCACTCACCAGCTGTTACTGGGATCACACTACGGGTCCCAAGCGCTGCTGAGGGACCCCCATAGGACGCACCTCCTCCTCATGCTGGCTGCGGGACTGGAGCACATCCGGTTCACCATTCCTGTGGTTCGTATTTTCTTGTGTCCCGGTATATTTTTGTATATTAAGGGGAGTTTGAAGGGGGAGGGATAGGTTTCAAGTTTTTAATTTTTTATGATTTAATATGTTTTTCTCTCCTCTCTGTTCAAGAAGTGTCAAAGGCAGATCATGTCATACGTTTAAGGCTTAGATATCTACCTTTTTCTGTGGAATGAAGGGAGGGAGCTCATACTGTTTAGTAGACTGTTAAACTCCTGATTGTTTTTCTTATGTGAATGGGATTATATTTAGATATTTGGATTACTGTGTCATTCATTAAAAGTAAATTAAGTGTTCTCATAAAATCATAGAGCTGAAACAAATCACAGATTACACAATCCTGTCTTTATAGTGGATTGTAGTCATCTAGTGAAATGAAGCAGAGAGATAGAATCAAAATATTTAAAAGGCTCATTGTGATCTTGCAGGATATTCCGGGATGGCTGGCTTCAGGGGGTAGTATGAGCAGCTCTTCGGCCACCAGCATGTCTGTGAGCAGTATGGGGTCATCCATCCCTTCCCCCTCGCAGCATGATTTTCCAGACCTTGATACTACATGCTCAGAGGCCCTCGAGGAGAGCTGGGTCAGTATCTCATAGGAGGAGTTGGAGAGTAATGTGTTTTGTGTCGGTTTGGGTTTGGCGTAGATTTAGAGAGCCAGATGATGTTTGGGGTATGGGAAGAATGTCGTTGGATGATGGTTGGGTATTAGGAGAGTGTAAGGGCAACAGGTGCTAAATCTTTTATGGATAATCTTTCATTGATGTTGAGTGGGGTTTGTGGATCTGTAATATCATTCACTTCATTTTATGTTAGTGACTGATTATCTTTTACATAATATATTAAAACTAGAGTGTAATTGTGTCTCTTTTTTTAATGTTCATATCTTGCATGCCTGTATGCATGTATGCAAAAAATAAGTTGGAAGATAAATGAAAAGGATAATACTAATTTTGAGACCTCTGTTTTTGGATGTCATAATTTGTATCCTGCATATCATTAATTTCATAGGCATAGTTTTTACATCAAACTTATGGTTTGGCTTTTTTAATAGATCTTGTTTTTCCTCATTAGCTGTAGTAAATGTTGGGAATTTGATGAGCCTGCTTTAAAAATTTAAAGATTTCTTTTGGATGATTTTTGATACTGCAAATATATATATTTTTTTCTCTGAACTTTTTTTGGTGTGGTGTCCTTTGTATCCATTTTGTCTGTGAATGAAAACTTGCATTTTTGAGTAATGAGAGGTGCATTTAGAGCCATTATTTTTTTCTCAGAGTGAGTAAATGAGTGTGAGAATGAGTTAAATACTCAGCATGTACAACCCAGCTGCATCTAGATTGTTTGAAAAGGCAGTGTTGAAGAAACTTGGTTGTAAGTCCTTGGGGACACCATTGGTTTCATGAAAAAAAAATGCATGTGGCTCTCCTCTAAACCATAGAGGCCGAGAGGAATAGGGGCTCGCCTTATTTTTTGTATTGTGAAATTATATTCATTTGTGTTGGTCATTATATCTAAGGAAAGGAACAGGTCTGGGAAAATGGCTAAATTTATTTACACAGACATATGGTGAACTGTTCAAGAATTTTTTTTAGGATCTCTTAGTAATTTCATCTGTTTTAGATTTTGGAGTCGGGGTTGACAGAGGAAAGAAGACATTAAAAGGGATTGGTCTTTTTTGTATGTTGAGCAATTTTCCACCGAGCATCTTAGAGTAACTTACCTGTACTACTGTTTTCCAGCATTCCATTGAAGGGGAGTTACCTGTCTTTCAAGCTACATGTGAACAGTTGGACACATCCATAGAAATAGAACACATAGCCAAGGTAGCCTAGTAGTTCTTTCTTCCTGAATTGCCGTACTAGCAGTTGAAAGAATGGCCGGCTGTAGCAGGAATTTTAAGTTGCCTCTTTCACCGTACTACTTCTGTGGCACTTCTAGACGCTAAGCTTTGACAACTTATAGATTGTGGTGCATGAGAGTAATGACTTTTATAAGTAATCTATGTAATTTATTTATTTGTAGCTTGCCAATTTTTTTTTTTTTTTTTTTTACTTTTAGTGCAACTTTGACACAACTAGATAGCCTTTCTTTGGTACAAGGTTATTTTTTATGCTTATGCTTAGGCATTTTCATGCAATATATGCCTTTGGAAATTTACTTTACCAATTTTTGAGACAATGTGATGTTTTTGTATTTTTTTTGTTATTATTATTATTTTTATGATTTTTATGTTTTATCAATAATATCTATATTTTTTTTTTTCTTTTCTTTTTCTTTTTTCTTACTCCTTTTCTCATCTCCAGCTTTTTTTGGTAGGATTGTATTTAAACCGTATTCAAGTTGACAAATGTAGAAAAGGTATGAATGAGAATGAATATTTTGTGTATTGTGAAGACATTTATTCTAATTCATACTTTTTCTACAATTGTGTTCTTGAATTCTTCTTTTGCTTGTTTTCCTTATTAGTTTATTTAAAGAAGAAATGTTAGATCAAAGAATTTGAATTTGTATTTGAATGTATAAATGTATAATAATTGTATGTATTGATATGTTATAATATGTAATATATAAATTTATAGTATTATTATTATATTATTATTTAGTATTTAATATTTATATTTTATTTTATATATTTTATTTTTTTATGATATTAGACATTTCATATTAATAATTATATATATTAGTTTATATATATTAATAGTATAATCTTTGTTATTTATATATATATATATATATATATATATATATATACATATAATATAATATAATATATATATACATATACATATACATATACATATACATATACATACACATACATAACATCACATACATACACCACATACACATACACATACATACATACACATACACATACATACACATACATACATACATACATACATACACATCACATATATATAATATATTAATATATATATATATATATATATATATATATATTATATATATATATATACATATAATATATTATATACATATACATATACACATACACATGCATCAACATACACATACACATACACATACATATACATATACATTACATATACATAACATATACATACATACATACATACATACATACATAATACATACATACATATAACTACATACATACATATCACAATAATACATAATACATACTATACATACATACATGCATACATATATATATATATATATATATATATATATATATATATATATATATATATATATATATATATATATATATATATATATATTAGTTGGAGTGCCTGAGTGGACATTTAATTTTGTATTTTGATCTTAGTTTACAGAGCATGACAGGTCTATGCATAGATTATTTGTTTCATGTATATCAAATCATTTACGTTTGTATTTTATTTTGACTGCATATGAATAAGATAGTTTGCATGATGTTTAAGAGTGGAAGAGTGTGGTGTGTGAACGAACCTTTTTTCTGTTACCAGGATATTCTATTAGCATATATTTTATAGTTAATGTCTGTTTTCATGAATATTTTAATGTTTATAGATTTTTTTTGGTTAGGAAGGGTTCATGTGTCATATATTTCTAAATGTTTTGAAATGGATTCCAGATAAAGGAGAGAACCCATCTTATCAAAGCACATAAGGTATTGTGTCAAAGTAACACTGAAAGAACTTGAGATAAGATATGATCTTTTCTTAAGATGCTTTATCAGCTGACTAGTACATCACAATCTCAAGACTGATAAGACACCTTGCTCACTATTTACTGAACCCTTGGATGGCAGACGTGTCTAGTGCAAGAACCTGAACTATTCATCGGAAGGCCTCATTATAATTATCCTCCCAAGGTCATTAACTTTTTTTTCTGTTGGTTGTTCCAGGGCTCTAAGAAGAAAAGGAGGAGCAGGTCATCATCGCAGAGCTCATCCAGAGTGTCATCGGGGGGCACGACGCCCACTGATGCCAAGAGCACAAACCTTAGCACGACAAAAGTGCAAAAGGATGAAAGTGGGGAGATGGGTCACCGGCACAGTACCTCCACAGCGACCACCATTAAAGGCACACAAACCAGGACAACGTCTACAGTCCCTTGGGACTCCTCCTCGTCTTCCTCTCCGACCATTACAACCGCGGAAGGAACACCAAAGCAAAACTGTGATAATTATGATAGGAACATCAACAATCTCAACTGTGAGAGTAAGGGAGACGGGCAGGAGAAAGGGTACAAGGAGAAAAGCGAAAATGGGGACGGACTCGCCAACACTATTGAAAACAGGAATGTGAACGCGACCTGCAACGGGACCGATGATGGGAACATGAGCAAACAGATGGGGAATGAGATGCGAGGGGACGAAGTGACTGTGGTGCGACGGGGGAGGCTGCCCAATGCCAAGAATGTGGAAAAAAGGGTCTCTTTCACCGACATTTCTGACCTGGAGCAGCACAAGCCTCAACACAAGTAAGAAATACCAAGCATTTTTCTATGGTTAGGGAAAGATATTTTTGCTTATTATTAATGTTGTACTTGATCATTCTTTTAGTCAGTGATTTATGAAATTTGTTGGTCTTGCTTGAGGTTCATTGTACAAGGGGCTAAGGCCATGCACAGTATTTAAGGCGACAAAATTATTTGGTAATGTTGTTTATTAATATTTACAATAAAAGTATAAAGAGTAATGTAATGCAGTGTACATGACCTTTTCAAGTGCAGTGAGATGAGGGTCAGCAACTTCTTTCTCACTTTCACTCAAAAATGTAGTTATTATTCATCAACTGTATTTTGACCCAGTGACTATGGCTTTATACACTGCCCCTTGTAGTTTTTTTGTGAATTTTGTTTTATACAGATGGCTCCACATGTGCTCGGCGGCAAGGAGTGTATCAATAGGCCCTAATGATCGCACCAGATTTCCCCATTCCTTGAATTTGCTGAAAATTTTGTGTTTTTCATTTGAATACAATTAATATTGATAATGGTATTATTCTTATTGATATTTTGATGATTAAACTGTTAATAGAATATAACCTTTAAAGACAGTAAAATAATATAAGTGAAACTTTCCAAAAATCAAGGGAAAGGGTAAGCAGGTGAGATAGGTAGGGCTAATAACTGACTCCTTGGTGACTAAACACTCATAGAGCCATCTGTGTGTAAAGCCAGTGGATGAATTTATATTACAGTGACTTGTTATGTATTCTTACCATCTTATTTGGTTAATGAGCTCATTTTCTTATCCATATCTCCCCCCCTGTTTTATTACAATTTGTCAACTTCAGAATGTCTTACATGCATGTCACATATAACATTTGTCCCTTCAGGTCCTAATGCACATGCAAAGTTTGTTCATTATCATAGTTGTAGGAAGAGAATAGATTTTAAAATTTAAGGCAGAAGTTCATTCTTTTTCTGTGTGTTATTTCTCAGACTTAATCTGAATTGTGTTCAGTTGCAAAGCATTGTGACCAATTATTTATGTTTATCTGCTGTTGTTTTAAGGTTTCATTTTCACTTGTATTTACCTTATTTTCTTAGTTTTGATCTCACACTTCTTCACTTACAGTCGGCTCAGTCTTTGCGGATATTCCGAGATTCGTGATCTGGGTGATCTTCGGGACTTGCTTTCCAACCTGAAGGACCGAGGGCTGCTTCCAACATCTATAGCATTAGATGAACTGTTTACCAGCCTTGATCAGGTGAGTCTAGGGTTGATATTGTACCCTGGTAGGATATGTTTTTATATGAAATATATCAAAAGCAACAAGTTTCTTGAAATGCGGAGAGTAATTTTATCACCCCTTATTTTGCCTCTCAGTCTACCCCTTCCTTGAGTGAGCGAGCTCCGCCAGAGGGCCAAGAGGACCCTCCCCTACACCAGTCCATCATCAGCCTTACGCCGAGCAATGCAGATGATGATAGCAACAACAACAACAGCGGGACAGACATCTCGAGTGACATGTGGAAGTGTCTCCCAGGGGAAAAGCAAGAGCAGGGGGTGTTATCAGCAGCAGTGGTGCAGCGAACCAACATCATCGACGGGCTGAGATGGGAAGAGCTAACCAAGATGGGACATGAGCTGCTGGAGAAGGCCACAACAGACCCTAGTATCCTGGACAGCCAGCAAGTTACATCCACCAGAGCCTTACTGAGCCAGGAACAGCTGGCCACAGGGACGAGACCCAAGCAGAAGCAGCTGATGGCCATTAAGGCGGAGGCCCAGATGCAGAGAGATGGGATGGGGAGATTGCAGGGCAGGAGGTCCAAGTCGATGCTCTCATCTGACGAGAGGAGGAGGCTGTACAAAAAGAGCTTTCGCAAGGATAAGGCTCCCCCAAGTTTGTACATTCCAGTCAAAGTAGAGGGCAAAAAATTTAGGGAAGAGGTAATCCTTTTGTTTATTTATTTTGTTGATATGAGTAATTGATTCATTGTTACTTGAACTGAAATTATTCATGAAAGGAAGACTCATTGTGAATAGTCATTATACTGATAAAAGAATTTGGATAGAAATGGTCCCATATTCATTAGTTACTCTTTTTTTTTTTAATCTCAGGAAAGGCGCCTTGCCCTAGAGGTTGCTCAGGGGCAGTCGAACCTTGTAACCCCAGGCAGAATTATGGATTATAAGTTGGATGAATGGATTATGACGCATGTGCTAGCAGTGCCTGAAGAGAAGCTGTATCGGGTAAGATGTCTTTTTTGATATGTATTTTCTTGAAGGAAAGCAGGTAAAAATATCCAGACAATTTTCTGTGTTACTGTCATTATGTCTGTCCTCTGTTGTGTTTGTAAAAGCCAGTTTTTTATTACATAGCTTTTAGTAGAATTCAAGTTGGATTCAAACCTCATATGAGCCTAGACATTCAATAACTTCCCCCCAGTAAGATGTTACATTATAGGGGCTATTTCATGTATGGAGAGGTGCTTTCCATGGTGGAGAGAGGAAGTCTAGAGTAAGTCAGTCAGCATGTATAGTGATTGATAATTAGGTATTTGAGAACATGCAGGGTTCTCTCCACCTGATGATAAGAGGAAGTCAGCTCTCTTGGGGTTAATACTAGCATTAGGGACTTCACCACAGGAGCATTGTATGATAATTGGTAATTTATAATCTTGATGACAGGTGTTTGCTGCTCGAGAAGGTCACAGTAGTGGGCACAGCATAGGAGTCCAGGTTGTCTTGTCAACACAGACGCTCTATATACTGGCACCAAGACTGAAGGGATCCAAACCTCGACATATTCTACCTTATCATGATATTCACACCATCATAGTAAGTCAAGGAAGATTTTATTTTTTGTTTGAATTTCTCAGGTTTTCAGTATTATTTAGTGGTAATGATTTTTTTCCAGAATAATGTATATACATGCATTTTATAAAAAGGACATTCTGAGTTGTATGTATATATATTGTGTAAACATTTAGCATATGGTTATGTTTGTTTCAGGTGGGGGCCAATGATCAGTGGGTTTGTGTGTTGAGCAAGGAAGCAGTGCATGATGACCTCGCCACCACAGGCAACAACACTGGTATTCAGTTAGACATCGGCGACCCTGATGTGACTCATGCCATTGTGAGTAGCCTTGAATTGGCTATTAGGAGGCACTTTGCTGCTCTCAAACTAGGAACAGCGTTGAAGAAAGAAGAGACTTACATTGATTATCGAGACTTATTCCCACCGGGGAAACTGAAACTGACTCGGTCTATCACCAGAGAGTGTGAAGACAACTTATCAAATTCTTTATTAGAGGAATCTCTGCTCAATGCATGGGACACAAGGAAAAACTCGGCTGATCACAGTCATGAGTCCTCAGATGTAACACAGGACCTCTCAGCCGCCACTCCGGGGTCGGTCGTCAGTCAGGACTTGAGTGAGGCTAGTCAAGACCTCACCGAGGCTAGTCACGATCTGACTGAAGAGAGTCATGACCTTACAGAACCCAGCCATGATCTTACCGAGGCCAGTCATGAGTTAATTGAAGACAATTCTGATTTAACTGAAGCCAGTCAAGATATATCTGAAGCTAGTCAAGATATGACAGAAACAAGTCAGGATTCCAGTGAGGCCAGTAATGATTTGACAGACCCAAGTCCTGAGTCTGTTGACGAGAGTCCAGACATGACTGATGCTAGTCAAGCCTCAGTTGATGCTAGTGAAGAAGACATACTTAATGAAAGCCAAAGTCCAAGATCAATGGAAGGAAGCCAACAGTCTTCCTACATGAGTCAAACACAGTCAAGCAGAACACAGATACACTCGAAGATGATCCAGACGTCGGTGAACACCAGCCAGGAGTCGTACCCAGAGGAGAATGAAGTCCCAGCCAATAAGAATGAAGTTGCTGTAGTGCAGGAGGAAGAAAAGGAGTCAGAAAATGGAAATATCACTGAGAAGGAAGAAGACAAGGTTGAGGAGTTGGAGGAGGAAACCTGTCCTGCACATATCCACCTGGAAAAACAGTACGGCATGCCCATATATGCGGGTGGTTATTCGCGGTGGAACGGGACTCTTCATGACCGAAGTCTGCCTGCTGTTGTGGTCCATCCAGCCTGGGAATTGGCTGGGCTGAGAAGGTGGTTGAGGGCTCAGCTGCGACTACAGGTAGGAATGCTGCCTTGGTACTCGTGTTAATTACTGTGATTTGTGTGTGATTGACAAATTTTAGTGCTGTTCACACTTAGTTATTGATATTGCTAAAAAAAAAATTTGAATAATTATTTTCTTAATGATCTTTTGCAAGCACCATTATTAGACAAATTCTCAAAATAATTTGCACGAATAAGCATCTTTGTTTTTTGTTAAGGCACACTCCAATAAGCATGCTATGTCATCAGATTATTTCTTCAAGATTATATGGATATTGAACCAGTGTGCTGGAGCTTTAATTTGCTGATTACATATCTCCTTGTTCTTTTTCTTACTTTAATAGATATTTTGCATTGAAACCAGTCAGAGAATCATATATAATATGATCTTGTAAAGAAGTGATGTTATTTAAGTGATGCAATAATCTTGTTTTCAAAGGGTTGAAGCCTGTTGCAATGTGTTACTTGGTTGTTGTTCTTTAGTGAAGTTGAAAATATTGCAGGAATTTCAGTTGAAATGTGAGAGCTCTTTGCCCTATTGATGGCTGATTTTTTGTTTATTTTTTCTTTTTTCTTTAGCTATATTGTTTTGTTGAATCCAGTCTTCTGAATCCCTTTGTTTTTTGTTTTGATTTTTTTTATATCTTTTCCATAGTTGAG